>NC_133368.1:2258129-2460867 GCF_049309525.1 Garra rufa | reverse complement strand
AATTTAGGATTGTTTTAAGCATTATTTTTAAGATTTTCTCCTAAATCGCTAAGTTACGAGAAGGCTACTTTTATCCTTAAGATCTTTTAGGAACAGGGGCCAGAATTTGGTGATGTGCGCGCGCAGGCTTGCGGTGCAGAAGAACAAAAATCAGCCTAAATCAGGCTTAAATCACAAGATCATATCCTAACCTTCCTAATATTGCTGTTTCTGGCGATCTGCCTCAGAACTTAAACTTTTTAGAAACACTCACTCTGCATATGCACGCATATTCCCACACAACTTTTTTTTAGTCTTGGAGGTTATCCCAGCTCCAAATTTTCATTTGATTATATCCTACGTTGGGCAAGAAGTAACAGCTGTTCTTGCATCCAGTTTGGTTTTGTTTTATGTTTGCGTATCTCGCTATCAGCCATGATTATTCTATCATGAATAGAAAAACTGCTTTTTATGTCGGCACTGATAGCCTAGCGGTTAGTGCGTCAATATATAGCGTAACTCCGCTCAAAGCGCCCTGAGTTTGATTCTCGTTTCGAAATGTTTTGCTGCTCCCGCCCCCTTCTCTTCACCCAATTATTTTGTGTCAGTTCTTGGCTATTCTGTGTCATTAAAAGCATAAAAAGCTCTTTAAAAAAGTCTGTTTATGTAACGGAGGCCAGCTAGCAAGTGCTGTGCAGGTAAACCTCACTCCCGATCTCAAGAGACGCACTAGCGACAGACACTAGAGGTTGCAGCCTTTAGCCTCCTTGTTAGTGCGTCCGCCTCCTGTGCTGGAGACCTGGGTTCGACACCTGCTCAAGCTGATGTGGTAGGACCTGGGTGAGAAGGGTTACATTTACATGCATATCTAGGGTGACCATATTCTGAGAATCCAAAAAGAGGACACCCTCCCCAGGATGCGGTGGGCAGTGGCTGCAATTAAAGTGTTGAATTAATGACGATCAGTGAAATGAGGTAAAAAACTCGGACATTTTATGATATTTTACAAAATCCCCCCGGACATAATTTTATAGCCAAAAAGGAGGACGTGTCCGAGGAAAAGAGGACGTATGGTCACCCTACGCATATCAGCTAATTATTTATTGTAAAAGGCTGTCAATCATTTGAACACTTCTTTAGAAAGTGACACTTGCCCTGTATTTTAAATTCTTTATTTGAATGTGGCAACATTTTTACTTACTTTTTAAAACTTTATTTGAATATGGCAATATTTACAACAACATTTCTGTGAATAAATGTCTGACAGAGATCCCTCCTCTATCAGCCAATCGCTGTATGCATGGTTAGTGAGCATGCTGACATCATCCATAGTAACAAGGTCAACCCCGCCCTTACTCTTAGTTTAAGACTACTCTCTACTGCTTAGTAAAAATTTGTCTCAGCATCTTTGTTAATAGTTTTAAGAGATAACTCTTAGCTAAAAACTTTTACTGCTATTTAGGAGAACTCTTAGTGCTAAGATAAAATGTTTTGTGAAAACGGGCCCAGAGCTGTAAGCCTCACATCCGAAATGTGGACATCTCTTCATATGGATGCATATCTGGCAGTCACATGTCATTTTATAAATGAAAATGATCAGATGTCCACAGTTTTACTGGGGGTGGGAAAATTTTCAATAAGTCATAATATAGCTGAAGTGAAGTCAGATTTGATGGAGGAGTGGGGCATTTAAAACAAAGTTAGGTGTCTGGTAACTGATGCTGCTGCCAACATGATTGCATGTGCCAGCAAACTGAAAATGCGCCACACAAACTGCATAGCACATGCTCTAAACCTGGTTGTGAAGAAGGCCATAGAACAAACACCAGGATTGGAGGATATACGACTAAAGGCACAAAAGATTGTGGCTCATTTTAAGTCCAGCACAACAGCAAGAGAAAAATTATTGTTGTTACAAAATCAGATGGGCAAACCAAATCATCCCATACGGTAAAAAATATATTTTGAAATATATTTTGAAATATATTTCAAAATATACAAAAATTGGCCAAAAAATATATTTGCAAAAATATATTTCAAAATATATTTACATAAATATATTTTCTACAAATACATTTTTTGGCCATTTTTTAGTATAGGTGGGTAGTCCATGGGTCAGAAAGTAAAAGTCCAGGCCATATGTTTGTTCCCCCCATGAACTCAGTCAGCTGATCTCACCAGAGGTGGAACCAAGTCCTTCCTTTCATGTCACAAGGGGGTCTACAGTCAGATTCCAAGTCCTCAAAAAATTAAAGTTAATAAGATAATTAAGTGACTAATTAAATGATGATTGTGCATTAGTGATAAACACCTGCTGTTATCGAGAATTTCAGAGGATCAGATGTTGATGTTTTATTGGTTAAAAGGATGCTACCATCTTGGAGATCAGTGTTTGCTTTAGTTGGACTCTACACCCTTGACAAATTATGTTAGGTCACTCTATAATACTGAAATCAAAGTAATGTGATGTGATTATATGGAAAGAACCATTATTTGCGTTGAAATTAAGGTTTTGAAAATCAAACCCTGAATTGCAGTTTTATTGTGGTAATTCAAAATTAGAGTTGTTTTATGTATGGGGCATGTAAATAATTTAGCTATTGTGCTGCTTAGACCAACACAGACATCAAGAACCAGCATATGAATCTCAACAATGGTGACAATCACCTAAATTCTTCATGCTGGGTAACACCATAGTAAAAACTCCCATCATGCACTACAGCATGACGAACTAGAACTAAGCCGCAATAATTTTCCCCCCAATAAGCTTTATAGTAGCATTTCCTAACTGGACTCATTATCTAGTTTCATAATTTCTGTCAATCTACAAATCAAAGAATAACTATTACATGATGCTCACACGAATGCTTTAAAAGCTAAACATGTTATTTAACATGCTATTTCACTGACCTTAAGCTTCTGTTTCAATAATACGCAAACACTTACTGTGAAACAAGAATGTAATTGATTAGAAGCAATTTACTTTGAATTACAAAAAGGGTCTAGAGTCCAACTAAAGCCAACACTGATCTCCATGATGGTGTGATCATTTTAACCACTAAAACATCAACATCTGATCCTCTGTAATGATCAATAACAGCAGGTGTTCATCACTAATGCACAATCATCATTTAATTAGTCACTTAATTATCAATTACCTTTAACTCTTTGAGGACTTGGGATTTGACTTGAGACTGGCTTGTGACTTGAACAGAAGGACTTGGTTCCTCCTCTGGTGAAATCATTTCATCAGTTCATGGCTTGAACAAACATATGGCAGGACTTTTACTTTCTGACCCCTGGACTACCCACCTCTGCTCACCTACCTCTTAAAGGTCCATTTTAGTACTTTGAAAGTACATATTGGTACTTTTCCACTTTTGTACCTTTTTTTCTAACAGTGCATAAATCAAGCAAGGAACATACTTTATATTCATATATTTATATATTAACAGCTTTTTTTCCCTTTCTAGCAGTCTCAGTTCCCCCAGCTTAGAATTCACTGCAATCCCCAAAGTTTTTGATGTTGTACATAAGATGCATGTCTGTTACTGCCATTTTTGTTATTATTATTTTAATTACATTTAATACATTTTAATTAATGGATTTGATCTCCATCCACATTTCTGTAAGGTTGGAAATGTATTTCTGAAATCTAAAATATATTTTGGCTAGGAAAAATATATTTTTTTACCGTATGGGATAAACTGATTCAGGAGGTAGATACACTATGGAACAGCACATATTTCATGCTAGAGTGTCTCTTTGCTCAGTGCTGCTATGGTATCTTTAAAGACCAATCTTACACCTTTGACTTCAGAAGAGTACCAGACAGTAAATTAATGTCTTGGTGTGATGTGTCACTTCAGTGAGGCCTCCACTGAATTGTCAGAGGAGAAGAGAGTGTCAGGGTCAAAGGTGATTCCTTTAATATGAATGTGAAGGCATGCAATCACCTCAAAGACCTCACAGGTTCATGATGACACAGCTTTGCAATTGTGCAACAACCTACTGATATTTATTTCTGAGAGAATGTGTACATGTGAGACTATGAGCGTCATGACTCTGGCAACTCTGCTTGATCCACGCTTTAAAACTATAGGGGTCTGCAGCCAGTCAAATGCACAGACTCACAGCAGAATGTGCTGCAATGATACGAGCAGCCGAAAACACACCATCCACATCCTCTCAAATCCCCTCATTGCAGTCAGAGACATCAGGAGCCACAGGCAGTGATGCAATACACTCAGCTACTCTTTGGTATATTTAGTATATGTGTCTATTGCAGAGAAATACATTCAATTGCATTAACCTTTTATTTGTATTATTTTATGTATAGGTTTGTGGGATCTACTGGACAGTAATGTCGTGGAAACTAGAAAATTGAAAAATGCAACTGCAGATGCTACAGTTGAAGTTCAGCGCTACCTCGGTGACCCAAATATTTCACGCACAGAAGATCCCCTGCATTTCTGGGCTACCCAAATGGGCGTCTATCCGAATCTTCATTGTCTTGCCCTGGAATTTTTATGCACTCCTGCCTCCTCAGTACCATGTGAGAGATTTTTTTCAAAGGCAGGGGAAGTAGTAAATAAAAAAAGAAACAGACTTAGACCTTCCAGTGTTGAACAAATCCTGTTCCTTAATAAAAAAAATTAATTTCTTCTATTACTCACAAAATAAAATGTCAATTCCCCTGTTCACAAGCACTTTCACTACCCAGTTCACAAGCACTTCACAATTCCACAATAATGTTCTTTTCTTTTTATTATATATGCCTACATGAGCCTTACCTATGAAGTCATAGATATAGGACTAAGGTTTTTTTGTTTATGTGAATAAGGCTGCATGTGTTGATCCAATTTATTCATTCTTTCATAAATTCATTAATAGGCTATTGTGTACTACATCCACACAGAAAAACTGTTTTCAGAGCACAAAGTGTTTTATTACATGAAACAATACAAAATATAATAATAATGCCTAATAATAATAATAATAATAACGGGTCCTCTGGAACATGCAATACCTTCACCTTTTGACCACAAGATGTCGTTAGTGTGCACAGTGATGGAAAGCTTCGAGTAATGAACCTTTTTACGATACATTTGAAGGGAAAGCTTTGGTGCTTCGGAAAGCTTAATTTCACCATCACTACTGTATTTACCTTGGCATAGTTAAATAATAACAGTTCAGTACATGGACATGACATACCATCATTTCCTCCTACTTATTGTCACGTCGTGCAGGGAAGGAGGATCCAGGGAAGACAAGGGGAGGCAAGAGTACAAAAAGAACATGGTTTATTAAATAAACAAAAGAACATAAATCCGGGGGTATAAACAATAGAACAGAAAACCAGGAGCAAAGACACACATGACGAAACTTTAACCACGGACAATGGGAGTGAGGCACTGAGAACAATACATACACAGAAACAGGGGAGTGGCTACAAACGAGCAAACGAGGGGAAGTACAAATATGGGCATAGAGTGAACCAAATCAAACAAAACAGAAGGGGGAAATACGGACTAAACCAAAAGCACTGGAAACATAGGGGGAAAAACACTAGGAAAAACAGGACAGAACAGAACACAATCCTGACACTTATATAATTCTGGTGTTTGCAAAAGACCACTGAAAAACAGGTCAATTCCAACATAACACCGACTATTACGCAATAGTCCCGATCGTTAATAGTTACCCCCCAAAATTTGCATAGACCAATCATCAGTAACGTCAGTTCATCAGTAAAATAAGGCGCCACTGAAGGGACATGGTTAGCTTAATGTTAGCGGTAGCCTGTTACATTGCAGTACATGAGATTTCACTTACCACATAAACGGAGAGATGACTGCGCTGATGATGGCGAATGATTTACAGATCCTGAGTATCACTGACAGGCATCTAAACTTGTGTGGTAAGTACTTGTGTCGCTGCAGTATAACATTACACAGAGCACATGCGATCACAATAGTAAAATGTCCCGATTCAAAACGGCAGATTCAACAAACCGCATATTAAAAGCGTCTAGAGCTCCGTAATTAAATATATATTTCCTCCATGTGCAAACTATTGAGATGAGCAGCTCTGTGAAACAGCCAATCAGAGCAGAGCCCCTCATTAATATTCACGGAACTTCCAAATAAGGCAATAACAGAGCATTTCATTCTAGGGATAAATCCTAGGGTTGTAAATGGACCTGTAAAACCGTTTCTGGAGAATATTTGCCCTTTCCTATGCCATATACCTTCTATGTAGATATCAGAGAACAATTTAAAATATTGTTTCAATGCATTCTATGGCACCTTTAAGTTTCGGATTTTACTTTTCCCCAAAAATGTTGCTGTCACCTTTCCTTTCAGGTCCTGCTCCACCACAAAAGATCTGCAACAAAGGCACATAAATCAAGAATCAGAAAAGTGTAATAGCTCCTTATATAGTTACTATATGTACATGTATTTATTTACATTACTTACATTAATCTAAAGCAGTGTTGACAGTGAATTCTACATAATAATCTCACAAAACGTACATCACTCACTCAGATGTTTGGTGTTGTGATGTGCTCTAGAATATTTTCCTGTCATTTGTTAAATAGACATTTATTAAACGTATTTGTATGTATATGGTTTATGTAAATCTGCTTTTGAAGACGTGCGTGTGCTACCTGGAGCTTAATGTTCACTATACATCATAAAACGTGTTTTAACAGCGAAAATCACAAATATACTATAACATTACTGTCTAACATCTTGCCACCTAATGCAAATCAACAGTTTACTATACAGTAGCTCAACAAATACAATTTTAAGACAAAGAACCGTGTTTTGGTTTGTAATACTTACATTTGTAAACACTCTCGTCGCGGTTCTCAATCACGTTTGATGATGAAGTATTGATCCCCTGTGGCCTCCTGGGATTGAAAAGTATCCATCGATAAACACTTCAGAATCTGGGCTGAAGCAGTAGGGATTTCTCGCCTACTCTTTTATGAATACTGAGGTCTCGAACGTACTACTTTCTTCACGTACTCTTTTTTTTCCTACTATACGGTAGGTAAGTAGGCATATTCGGACGCACTTTAAGTAGACGTACGGCCCAATTTTGCGAGAATTAGTGCACTCGCCTACTAATTATTGCCTAGTCTTTTATGAATACTAAGGATTCAGACATACTTATTCGCTCGCCTACTGCTTTCCCCTACTATATAGTTGTCAGGAATCAGGCAGGAACAGACGAACAACGACATGGTAAGACAAAAGGTATTTAATAAATCCAACAGGAAACACAGGAACACAGGGTGGTGACATTAATAACGTCCGACAAGGCATGATGTGAGCACACACATTAAGGCCCAATCCCAATTCTATTTTCTACCCCTTCGCCTACCCCTCGCCCCTTCCCCTTGTCCCTTGAAACAAAGTGTAAAGGGGAAGGGCTAAAATATTTCCCCTAAGAAATGGGACACCACTACAACACTGTGATACGTCATCATACGTTGTCGCTAGTTCCTAATGTTACATCAGAGGACATGCGCAGATGTTTATCACTCATTCCAAGATGTCAAAATGTTGTCATGTTGCAATAGGTACAAATGTACGGTGTACGCACCGTTCATTCACATGTGGCCGTAAGCAAAACAAACAACGCATTATCACATGCGCGGCAAATTGCTAATCAGTGTAGTGGTGCCTGGAGAAGTATATATGCTTCATTTCATTTGTGAATTTCGTTTTGAACTTTCTATTTGAACGCATTCGTTTTCTGGATCCTTGGACTAAAATGTTTACAGGGGTTCACTGGTTTAAGAAATTTCTGATCGTAAAAATCAGCTTCTTTTTATTTGTAAGGTATCGTTTTTATTATTATGTACTGATTTAAATTACTGGTGCTCTGAGCAGGCGCAGGTGCATTAGGCGCAATCATTAAATACATTTCAAAGCAAGCCGGCTCCACGGTCCTGACTGCATCATCACTGCCTTTATTGGGTGTTTTGAGCGAATATTTACATTTATTCACATGACTGTATGTGGTGGACTGCCATGATTTTGGCGAATGCAGGACAATGAATAATGCGCATCAGAGGGGATTTAAAAAGTGAAAGTGTGTATACACCTTATACGTTACCTGCGTACTCCCTCCACGTTGCAAATTGCCGTGCCACTGGTCTTTCATGTTTCTAACATGCAGTCAAGTGTATATGACATAAAAATATATTTTGTAATATCGTGCAATCAGTGCTATCTGCTAGCAAACTTTAGCGATTTTTTTGCAAACGTTTATTTACAAAACAACACCATAAACACAAACACAAGATTGAAGGTAATATACATATAATGAAACATTGTCATGAAAATCCTTATTAAAGGCAAAAATTACTTATATTTACGAGTCTGCTTGCTCGAGTGAGCAGCCATGTTGGAAATTTCTCTTAGCCCTTCGTTTGAAGTGAGGTCCTGAAAAATCTTCGTTTGGAGGGCTATCTGGCCCTTCCCCTTACCCCTACCCCTACCCCTACCCCTACCCCTCCAACCAAAAGAGAAATGAGACACCCCTACCCCTTCACGTGAACGCGCCAAACGGAGGGGTAGGGCTAAGTGTAGGGGTAAGGGGTAGAATTGGGATTGAGCCTAAATAGACATGTTAATTGACACAGACAGGTGCAGGCAATGAGGGATAAACCAAGTTACAGAAAACAGCGGGGGGAAATGGATGGGAGAAACCAACTCAAAGTCCATGGGTGTGACAATAGTAGAGAAGTAGGTGGTTTCGGATGCAGCCGGACAGTTCTGAGCTCTGGAAGCAGAACAGATACCTACGAGATCAAAGGCAGATATCGCGTTATTCACACTCACCTGCTGTGTTGCTGATAAACATGATATAATTGCAGTTCTGTTGCTTTTATATAAAAATAAATACAATGCACAAGACACTTATGGCGCTTTTCCACTACACAGTACCAGCTCGCCACAGCTCGGCTCTGTTTGGTTTTCCACTCTGTAAAAGTTGTACCTGTACCGGCTTCCAGGTACTTTTTTTCGTACCACCTCCGGCGAGGTTCCAAGCGAGCTGAGGCGATACTAAAATGTGACGTGAAAACACAGCAGACTGCTGATTGGTCAGAGAGAATCGTCACTATTCACTGCGTCATCATTGCACGCGCCAGCAATAGTATCCAGAATAACCCCGCCATTTTTAAAAAGTTTGGCCAGAGATTGCGTGACATATCCAATCCATTACATATTATGGCAACTCGGAAGAATACGCCGTGGTCAAACGAGGAGGTGCAGACAGCGGGTGTGTGTCGCGTAGAAGATTACGTCACGGCAGTTTCCTGCAGCGTCGCTATGACAACCAGGTACTATTGTGGAGGTACAGGTACAACTTTTACACAGTGGAAAACCAAACAGAGCCGAGTCGAGTCGAGCCGAGGCGAGATGGTACTGTGTAGTGGAAAAGCGCCTTTAAAGTGCTTGCAATTTAATTTCATACAAAATTATTCTTGAAGCACTGACTCCAGCTGCAGTCCACTCTTTGTGAATCTCCCCCACATTTTTGAATGGATTTTGTTTCACAATTCTCTCCAGTGTGCGGTTATCCCTATTGCTTGTACACTTTTTTTCTACCACATCTTTTCCTCCTCTCTATTAATGTGCTTGGACACAGAGCTCTGTGAACAGCCAGCCTCTTTTGCAATGACCTTTTGTGTCTTGCCCTCCTTGTGCAAGGTGTTAATGGTCGTCTTTTGGACAACTGTCAAATCAGCAGTCTTGCCCATGATTATGTAGCCTACAGAACTAGACTGAGAGACCATTTAAAAGCCTTTGCAGGTGTTTTGAGTTAATTAGCTGATTAGAGTGTGGCACCAGGTGTCTTCAATACTGAACCTTTTCACAATATTCTAATTTTCTGAGATACTGAATTTGGGTTTTCATTAGTTGTCGGTTATAATAATCAAAATTAAAAGAAATAAACACCTGAAATATATCAGTCTGTGTGGAATGAATGTATACATTATACAAGTTTCACTTCTTGAATGGAATTAGTGAAATAAATCAACTTTTTGAAGATATTCTAAATATATGACCAGCACCTGTATGCATGTATGTGTGTCTATATATATATATATATATATATATATATATATATATGGGTCATTCTAGAATTGCGGGTACATTTCAAATAGAAAAAGAAGACAAAAAATAGGATTTTCTTTTTATGTTAAACTTTTTTATTTTCAAAGAACACACTTCAAATTTAACATTTTCAATATTTGCTGATCTTAAACTTGTAAGATTTTTTTAAAAAATTCTGAAAATCAAAGTACGAACAGAAAAATCTGTCAACTCTGTTATAGACAAACTGAGTCCTATGTATACAGTTAACAAATGTGACTAAATTTAAAACACTGTCTGCCCTAAGAGAACTTTTCATCAATTAATTCAACTTTAAGCCTGATAAATATTTGACTTTTTATTTTAGAGTAAAAAATATCAACACCATTAACTGAAGCGTTGCCAAGATATTGTGCATTTTCTCTAAACATAGCTTTAAAAATGACTGAAATTCTACAATATTTCATGTAGCAAGAAAACTATTTAGGCTAATCAGCTTCTAATCAATTTTTTAACAATAAAACACATACAATGATATTTTTAAAGCAAAATCTTAAACAGAGTTGACACTGATGGTAACAGAGTTGATATTACCACTATGACCACCCATAGTTATAAGTCCAAAAACAACAATGTTTTCTGTCACACTCTGAAACTTTTGAAACCATTTTAAATGTAAAAACAACTATTTAATCCTAAATACAAATTACAGATCTTTCATGAACTTGAAAATTAACACTGCATGTGTCTGGAAAATAAAATTCAACAGCTGCTCTCTCAGAATGCATATTTTGGCATTAATCACTTACCCCCATGTCGTTCCAAACCCGTAAAAGCTTTGTTGTCTTCTGAACACAATTTAAGATATTTTAGATGAAATCCAGTATAGAGTATTCTCACGATGTCTTTACTACTTTTCTGGACCTTGACAGTGTTATTTAACAGGTAGTCAATGATTTCATCTAAAATATCTTAAATTGTTGTCTGAAGACGAACAAAGCTCCAGCGGGTTTGGAATGACATAGTGGTAAGTGAATAATGACAACATTTTCATGTTGGGGTGGAGTTGTACCTTTAAGTAATGGTGGGGTGAGAATACCTATGCAGTTCCAAAGTTGCACAATGAACTATTAATTAAAATGTGTAAACAGACCAAGCGAAATTATGGAGTATACGTTAAGACACAACATCTTGGAGAAAACAGTTCAGTTATTATGTTGACAGTCCTAACACAGAACTTAACTTTCAATCTGCATGTGTCTACATAACCTAAATAAAATTCTACTCTTGGACCTAATGTTACCTGGATATCTGCACTGTAAAAAGTTTTCACCAGATTCAACTTAAAAATCTAAGTTCAGCAGCTGCCTTAAGTTTTTAAGTTAAATCAGCTTAAAACTACAAGTCATTTTAACTTATTACAATAAAAATTGTTGTAAAAATAAGTTGGTTTAACTTAAAGTTTTAAGGCAGCTGCTAAACTTAAGCTTTTAAGTTGACATCGGTGAAAACTTTTTACAGTGTGTGGTTCAGGGTCTAGTTCAGGACTTTGTGGTGGTGTCATCTCTACAAGTCTCTGCCTTTTTGTTCTGCACCTATTCTGTGCCTCTCTCCAATACCGGCGCTTGTACCTTTTCTCCCTTTCACACAGATCAGCCACTTCATTTGTCTGCCCTGCATTTTTCCTTTTCTGCCTGCCTTACAGGGTCGACATCTCGCCGTGCCCTGTTTTGCCGCTGCCTTTCTGCTGCTGACAGCTTCATTTACCTATCATTCATTTAACTTAACCTGTAATGATATACAACAACAAATGTATAATTTACAGTAAAATAAATCCATATTTGTAAAATAATACAAAATGCCTAAATGTGAATGGAACATTTGACTCTGTTAATCATTGTCAACTCTGTTATCATTACACTTTTTAAACCACTAACAGAGTTGACAATAACAGAGTTGATATTTTCCACCATTTTGTGCTTTAGCTCAAGATGCTAACCTCAAACCAGATACCACATGGCATGTCTAAAACAGAAATTTATTTGTTTTCATCATATTATTGTTTTTAAAAAAGTGAATGAGAGATTCACTGAAATATCACAATAACAGATTTGACAAATAATTAATCTACTATTGGTGTGTCCTAAACATTTTGTACAAATTAATGAGAGAGGAATAATGACAAACCTCAGTGCCTTCCAGATTTTCCCACCAGAGGAAGTGACATCACTTGGAGCAAGTCACATGCTTTCTCTATCAGTGCTTTAAAGATTGTTATGCCTTTTTATAACAGATTTAACAGAGTTGACAGAACGTAGGGACGGACACAAAATGTGTTTTTTAATTACTAAAACTACAAATATTACACAAAATAGATGTTTTATGCAACTGTTTACATAAATTAGTAGAGTAAACACACAAAAAATTAGACGCAATTATTATAATTATGTTAAAATTATATTAAAATTATGATAATTGAAGCTGAATGTATGATTCAGGAGGCATAGACAGTCAAAAATAGGTATACAGGAAGTCTTTAATTTAATATATATATATATATATATATATATACATTTAAATATAATATATATACCCTTACATAAAAAACACATGTGGTCACATATACATGTGATTCTGCACATGTGTTATTTCACATGTGAAAACGTGTGCTTGCACATGTGATTTGCACGTGTGATTCTGCAAATGTGAATTTTCACATGTGAAAATCACATGTGACATGTGCTTTCACATGTGAAAACATGCGCAAACGTGTGCTTTTGGAACACTTTCATGTGCATTCTGTGTGAATTCCCATGTGAAACCCATGTAAGCACATGTATTTTCCTATGTGAAACCCATGTGAAACCAGTGGAATAACATGTGATTCCCATGTGAAACCCATGTAAGCACATGTATTTTCCTATGTGAAACCCATGTGAAACCAGTGGAATAACATGTGATTCCCATGTGAAACCCATGTAAGCACATGTATTTTCCTATGTGAAACCCATGTGAAACCAGTGGAATAACATGTGATTCCCATGTGAAACCCATGTAAGCACATGTATTTTCCTATGTGAAACCCATGTGAAACCAGTGGAATAACATGTGATTCCCATGTGAAACCCATGTAAGCACATGTATTTTCCTATGTGAAACCCATGTAAAACCAGTGGAATAACATGTGAATCCCATGTGAAACCCTTGTGATCACATGTGAAAAACATGTGTATTCACATGTGTATTCCCATGTAAAACATGTATTGTGACGTGCGAATAAAGATGAGGAAGCAAATGCAGGATGAAGTGAAATGACAGTTTATTGAAGATAATACAAACAGAGTGATGATGGTGCGATCTCTCAGCTGGGTGACACAGGGGTTAGATGGCTGGTGATGGTGGTGAGAGAGTCCGATGAGTGCTGTGGTGAATCCAGTGAAACACGAAGACAGCGACAACATCCACGACAGAACAATCCAAACACTCGAACCAGACAGAGCAAGACGAACCAACACAACGAGGGATCCGGGAAAACTATCAGACGAGGGAGAGAGAATGCTGTGAGTATAAATAGGCAGTGGTGATGAGGGACACCTGTGGCTGGCTGATTGGCAACTCAGCTGAGCGAGCGTGACAATCACATGACAAACGAACAAATCACAAGACCTGAGAAGACAGCGGATACATGAACCGTGACAGTACCCCTTCCTCTAGGAACGTCTCCTGACGTTCCCAGATTCTGCAACCTGTCGATTGAAATCATCGATAAGAGAGTGATCCAGGATGTCTCTGGCAGGCACCCAACTTCTCTCCTCCGGACCGTAACCTTCCCAGTCCACCAAGTACTGAAATCCTCGTCCCCTCCGCCTAGAGTCCAGAATGCGATTAACCGAATAGGTTGGTTCCCCGTCTACGAGTCGCGGCGGTGGGGGAACCGGGGCTGGCGGATTAATACGTGCAAAAAACACTGGCTTAATTTTGGAGACATGAAAGACGGGATGAATTCTCCTGTATACTGGAGGAAGTTTGAGGCGGACTGCCACCGGACTAATGATCTTGGTGACAGGAAACGGGCCAATAAATTTGGGAGCAAGCTTATTAGAAACGGAGCGGAGCGGAATGTTCTTAGTAGAAAGCCACACTTTAGAACCGACGACGTATACGGGAGGCTTTGACCGGTGGCGATCGGCCTTGGCCTTGGTGCGCGCTCCCACCCGGAGTAGAGCCTCACGGGCTCTAGTCCAGGTGTGATGGCACCTCTGGACGAAGGCGTGAGCAGAGGGGACCGCGACTTCGGATTCCAGACTAGGAAAAATAGGTGGCTGGTAACCTAAGCTACACTGAAACGGAGATAGGCCCGTGGATGATACTGGTAATGAATTGTGGGCATACTCCACCATCGAGAGTTGTTGGCTCCAGGAGGAAGGATTTCTGGAGACCACGCAACGTAACGCCCTTTCCAGATCTTGGTTGGCTCTCTCGGTTTGACCATTGGTTTGTGGATGGAACCCTGAAGATAGACTAACAGTAGCCCCCAGTAATTTACAAAATTCTTGCCAAAATTTGGACACAAACTGGGGTCCCCTGTCGGAGACCACGTCTGTCGGGAGGCCATGTAACCGAAAGACGTGATCCACCACAGTCACCGCTGTTTCCTTGGCTGAGGGTAATTTGGGCAAGGGAATAAAGTGGGCAGCCTTCGAGAACCGGTCCACCACGGTCAAAACTACCGTGTTGCCCTGGGAGGGCGGGAGGGCGGTAACAAAATCTAGCGCAATATGGGACCAGGGTCTCGAAGGTACCGGCAGCGGTTGAAGGAGCCCATCTGGAGGTCTATTAGAAGTCTTACCAATAGCACAAACCGAGCAAGCCAAAACAAAACTGCGAACGTCACGAGCCATAAGGGGCCACCAAAATCGTTGCTTGACCAAATGTAAGGTTCGATTGACTCCTGGATGACATGCTACATTAGAACAATGTCCCCACTGAATAACCTCGGACCGTAATTCCTCTGGCACAAATAACCGATTCGGTGGGCAAGCGGGCGGAGGCGTTACCCCTTCTAAGGCTGTTTTTACCTTCGATTCGACCTCCCATGTGAGAGTTGAAACGATAAGCGTCTCAGGAAAAATACTCTCGGGAGTGGACGGGCGATCGGAATGGTCAAAAATACGCGACAAAGAATCGGGTTTAACGTTTTTGGAACCCGGGCGGTACGAGAGAGTAAAATCAAAACGTCCGAAAAACAGAGCCCACCGAGCCTGCCTAGAGTTCAATCTTTTAGCCGTTCTAATGTATTCGAGGTTTTTGTGATCGGTCCATACAATGAAAGGTACCCCCGACCCCTCAAGCCAATGACGCCATTCTTCTAATGCCAACTTGACTGCCAACAACTCTCGATTACCAATATCATAATTCGATTCTGCAGGGGATAAACGATGAGAGTAAAACGCGCAAGGATGCATTTTGTCGTCCGTGGTTGAACGCTGGGACAGGACCGCGCCAACCCCCACCTCTGATGCGTCAACCTCCACCACAAACTGACGTGATGGATCAGGGGTAATTAAGATGGGAGCCGAAACGAAGCGGCCTTTCAGTTTGGCAAACGCAGCATTAGCTGCGTCTGACCACCTGAACGTCGTCTTGGAAGAGGTTAAGGCAGTCAGAGGTGCGGCTAGCTGGCTGTAATTACGAACAAAGCGTCGGTAAAAATTGGCGAACCCAAGGAACCTCTGCAGGGCCTTGCGGGAATCCGGGGTTGGCCAATCTACCACAGCCTTTACCTTCTCTGGATCCACGCGCACCCCCTCAGGCGACAAGATGTACCCTAGAAAAGGAACAGACTGTGCATGAAAAACGCATTTCTCCGCCTTGACAAAAAGCCCATTCTCTAACAGCCTCTGAAGCACTCGTCGTACCTGCTGCACATGTTCCTGGAGAGACGAAGAAAAAATCAATATGTCATCCAGGTAGACATATATGAACTGATCGACCATGTCTCGCAGTACGTCATTGACGAGTGCTTGAAAGACCCCTGGGGAGTTGGACAAGCCGAAGGGCATGACCAAGTATTCAAAGTGCCCCCTGGGGGTATTAAAGGCGGTCTTCCATTCATCTCCCCTCCTGATGCGGACCAAATGATATGCGTTTCTTAAATCCAATTTAGTGAAGACCGACGCTCCCTGCAACCTCTCGAAGGCTGAAGATATCAATGGCAAAGGGTAGGTGTTCTTAACCGTGATATTATTCAGCCCTCGGTAATCAATGCAAGGTCGCAGAGATCCGTCTTTCTTCCCCACAAAAAAGAATCCCGCCCCCGCTGGTGAAGAGGAGGGTCGAATGAACCCGGCTGCTAGAGAATCAGAAATATATTTCTCCATAGCCTCCCTCTCTGGAACCGAGAGTGAATAAAGTTTGCCCTTGGGCGGAGACGTACCTGGCAATAACTCTATAGCACAGTCATAGGGACGATGAGGAGGGAGAGAAGCAGCCCGAGACTTACTGAACACTTCCTTCAGGTCGAGATACTCAGAGGGCACGTTACACAGATCCACCACCTTCTCCTGAAACATAGAAACAGAGACAGACGGACAAGCAGAGACAAGACAAGACTCATGACATTTAACGCTCCACTCAGACACAGACTGGAGCTGCCAATCAACCTTGGGGTTATGTTTTATGAGCCACGGGTGTCCAAGGACAACAGGTGCATGGGGGGAGTCCAGGATGAAAAAGGGGATACTCTCACTGTGATTGCCAGACACAGTGAGAGTGATGGGTTCTGTGGTGAGGGTGATCCGGGGAAGTAGCTGACCGTTGAGGGCGTGGACTGCGATGCTGTTGGTGAGGGGATGGAGGGGAACATGATTAGCACGAGCAAAAGAATAGTCCATGAAATTACCTTCGGCCCCGGAGTCCAACAGTGCAGTGCAGATGTGATCCTGTGTTTGCCATCTTAACCTTACCGGAAGGAGCGTGGAGGTCGAGGTGGATGAGGTCTTCTCAGCAGAGATCCCACCCGACAGTAGCCTCAGATTTACTGCCGGGCTGGGCCTTTTACCGGGCAGTTGAAAGCGAAATGTCCTGCCGCGCCACAGTACAGACAAAGGCCCTGGGACCTCCGCCTCTCCTTCTCCTCCCGGGAAAGCCGAGCTCTACCCACCTGCATGGGCTCGGGTTCGTCGGTGTGGCTGATCGGTTCTCTGCCGCTGGCTCGAGTTGACATTCCCTCCCCAGGGGGGAGCCGAGCGGAAAATCCCCGTCGCTCGGCTCGGGAGAGTCGAGAGTCTACCCGCAGTGCAAGGTCGATAAGTCCATTAAGGTTGGCGGGTAGATCCAGGGCGTAGATCTCCTTCTGAACTCGATCAGCCAACCCATGCAGGAACATATCCCACTGCGCTTCCTCGTTCCAATTACACTCCGCCGCCAGGGTGCGAAACTGGATGGAATAATCAGAGACGGAACTCCCCCCCTGTCGGAGCTCCGCCAACATCCGCGCGGCCTCCCTTCCTGAGACCGCGCGGTCAAACACCCTTTTCATTTCGGCGGCGAGTGTGGCGAACGAGGCACAACAAGGGTCTTGGTTCTCCCACACCGCCGAGCCCCAAAGTGCCGCCCTCCCCGTCAATAGGGTGAGCACGAACGCCACCTTGCCCTCCTCACTACAAAATGTACGCGGCTGTAAGGTGAAATGCATGGAGCATTTAGTGAGGAAGGCTCGGCATTGGTTCGGCTCACCACTATAGACCTCCGGCGGGGGAAGGCGGGGCTCTGGCTGGGTAGCGAGAGCAGATGTTCCGACTGCAGCGAGAGGGGCGGGCGGCGTGGGTGGTGTGGCGAGCGCAGCGGGAAGTTGCAATTGACGCATACGCTGGGTGAGCTCAGACACCTGTGTCACAAGAGCTCTGATGGCCTGACCGGAATCCTCAGAGCCCTTCTCCTGTTTCTCCAGCCGAGAGATACAATCCCGCATGTAATCCTCCAGAGTGGGCGGGGTGGTGCCTGCTGCTTCCATTGGTGGTCTGATAGTTCTGTGACGTGCGAATAAAGATGAGGAAGCAAATGCAGGATGAAGTGAAATGACAGTTTATTGAAGATAATACAAACAGAGTGATGATGGTGCGATCTCTCAGCTGGGTGACACAGGGGTTAGATGGCTGGTGATGGTGGTGAGAGAGTCCGATGAGTGCTGTGGTGAATCCAGTGAAACACGAAGACAGCGACAATATCCACGACAGAACAATCCAAACACTCGAACCAGACAGAGCAAGACGAACCAACACAACGAGGGATCCGGGAAAACTATCAGACGAGGGAGAGAGAATGCTGTGAGTATAAATAGGCAGTGGTGATGAGGGACACCTGTGGCTGGCTGATTGGCAACTCAGCTGAGCGAGCGTGACAATCACATGACAAACGAACAAATCACAAGACCTGAGAAGACAGCGGATACATGAACCGTGACATGTATATTATGAGCCTGCTTGTGTCACAATGTTGTGATAGTGAAATGACTCACAACTGTCAACTGTCAATATTTTATTCATGCACAATATACACTCAAAAATATTTAATAATGTTTGTTCAATTCAATTGTATAGAAAAATTCCATTAAGTTTTATTTAGCAATCCTTATACACTATTCAGATTATGAAGAATTCAAATTAATAACTACAATCTAAAGTATTTATATAAATCTTTAAGGGATGGTTCATCCAAAAATGAAAATTATGCCATTAATTACTTACCCTCATGTAGTTCCAAACAAGAAAGACCTTCATTCATCATCAAAACACAAACATATAAGATAAATTACGATATTTTTGGGATGCTTCGAGAGCTTTCTGACCCTGCATAGACAGCAATGCAACTGAAATGTTCCCAGGGCCAGAAATGTAGTAGTCATCTGTATTTTTGCTCAAAGAAAACTAAAATGACGACCATATTCAAAAATGTCTTCTCTTCCATGTCAGTCTTATGTCCTTACTAGCTTCCTGGGCCTGGGAACATTTGCATTGATGTCTATGCAGGGTCAGAAAGCTCTCGAGTTTCTCCAAAATTATTTTAATTTGTGTTCTGATGATGAACAAAGGTCTTGCAGGTTTGGAACGACATGAGGGTAAGTAATTAATGACAGAATTTTTAATTCTGAGTAAACCTTTTCCTTTAATAACTGGTAATGTGCTACTGCAAATTTGTTCTTAAATAAAAAAAGTGACTCAATCAAATTTCCCATGGCATGAAGTTGATAAAACCTGAAAGTACACCGAAAGGCACTGCTAAGTAGACCTAACAACTTGAGTCATATTTGATGACATGAGATTGGCAATGAACTGGATTGGTGTCATTGTCTGTAAGGAGGGCCACAGCAACATCTTCAAACTCATCAGACTTGTCCTAAATAAATAAAAAAAAAACAGAAAAAAAGAGAGATACAAATCACAAAAAAATCCACTGTCCAAAATGGTATTGATCAATTTAAGATGTTTTTTTAAACTATCAATGATTTTTTTTATACTTACAATAGTTTTTGACAATTAATTTTAAAACGACAGCTAAAGTAAGCTAAAGTTTACACAACAATTTAAATTCAATCATTATTTATGTTTATTCCATAGTCTTAGTCTAGGGGGGGGGGGGGGGATTGTGGAAAAAAAAAAGTAAAACATTTTCAAATTTTTGTTTAATTGACTTTTTTGGTATTTTGGGTAAATGGTCTGAACAAAAACACAGATATTGTAACAGATGCAATCAAACATTTATACACTTAATCAGGGGTCCCCAAACTTTTTTCGGAGAGGGCCACATAATTTTCATTTCTTTAATGGGGGGCCGGGTCGGTTTATAAAAGAAAATTCCATGGGCCGGACTGACTACTATTATTATTATTATTATTTTATTATGATTTTACCTGTATTTTTTATACCTTTTAATGCTAGAATAGTTTATTATTTTGTTATGCACCACACAGACAATTTTTTTTTTTAAGATATACAGGTGCATCTCAAAGTAGAATGTCATGGAAAAGTTAATTTATTTCAGTAATTCAACTCAAATTGTGAAACTTGTGTATTAAATAAATTTAATGCACACAGACTGAAGTACAGTAGTTTAAGTCTTTGGTTCTTTTAATTTTGATGATTTGGCTCACATTTAACAAAAACCCACCAATTCACTATCTCAACAAATTAGAATATGGTGACATTCCAATCAGCTAATCAACTCAAAACACCTGCAAAGGTTTCCGTCAAGCTGTCAAAATGGTTTCTCAGTTTGGTTCACTAGGCTACACAATCATGGGGAAGACTGCTGATCTGACAGTTGTCCAGAAGACAATCACTGACACCCTTCACAAGGAGGGTAAGCCACAAACATTCATTGCCAAAGAAGCTGGCTGTTCACAGAGTGCTGTATCCAAGCATGTTAACAGAAAGTTGAGTGGAAGGAAAAAGTGTAGAAGAAAAACACCAACCGAGAGAACTGCAGCCTTGAGAGGCTTGTCAAGCAAAATCGATTCAAGAATTCGGGTGAACTTCACAAGGAATGGACTGAGGCTGGGGTCAAGGTATTTTATTATTTGTATTTTATTTGGAAATCAAAAACACTGAAGTCCAGTATTACGTTTCCACAGTCTGTGATAATTTGGGGTGCAATGTCATCTGCTGGTGTTGGTCCACTGTGTTTTTTGAATCACACGTCAAATTCCTCAAATGCTATTGAGTCATTTTGTCATCACTATTTTCTAGCTGCCTCTTGCATCACCTCTTCGATTGTGATGACACATTACGTTGAATGTACAATTCTGTTGGTGAATTTAACAAATAATTAGGCTATGTTAATAACTAAGGGAAATTTTAGTTTGAAAGCCAACCTTTATTATCAAATACCGACATTATATAAGTAAAACATATTTAAAATTACATTTTCAAAATATGTCTCTGGCATTGTTCAGATAGCCGGTCCAAATGTGGGGGTGGGCCGCATCCGGCCCCCGGGCCTTAGTTTGGGGACCCCTGCACTAAATGAACAACAGTATGAGTAAAAACACTTTTGTATTTTGATTACATACATAGAGTGGTACTCACAAGGAGACTCACCTGAAGGTTCTCAAAAAGCACAGCTCATGTAAAATTTGAAGCCTTGCCGATAGAATGAATGCCTATTAGCAAATATTGCATCATTTTATAGTCAAATGGCCCTGGGTTAAAAAAATTGCAGTTTTAATGGGTTTCAATGTGGACATTTTTGTCCTTAAGGTCCTGAGTGTGAGTATTTTTTGTACGGAGGGTAAAATTAATTTTTTGAAGGAAATGAGGGTGAAATATTAAAATTTCAATAAAAATACACAGTTCATGTGTAGAGACCCAGGCGATACTTCGAGCAAAATTTCATGGCGTGTCGAGCCTTCTTAGTGTTGTAAAAATATCGATTTTGATGCAAAAAAGTGCCCCTAGTACTCCCATTCACCGGCCATTTGACCAAAAAACGAAATCACGGTCAATCTTAAAAGTGGCTCTTTCGTCATAATTATGCTTTTAGATATAAGTTTGACTCGTTTACATTACAAAAAACACCCCAGATTGCATTTTGGCTTAAGTTATCCTTTAAAACATGCAGAAATATCTGCCAGGCAAGAAAAATAATTTAGTTTAGCCTTTTAATTAAGATGATTTTTCTTACCCCATTAGCAGATATTTTTGCTTGATTTAGGCAAAATTTGGATATTTATATTTTCAGCAAACAAGACGTAATATCTTACGCCAATTTACTTGTCAAATAAATGTATCTTGATTCAATATATTTTTAGATATTTATACTAGAAAACAAGACAAAAACACTTGTTTTTCTTAGTAAGAAAATAATTTTTTGCAGTGTATGCTGGAGTCTCCGGCAAGGGATGCAAAATATATAAGGGCGTTTCTTTAACTAGGGGCACTTTTAGCCTTGTGAAGTTGAAGAAAAAAAATTTGTTCAAGAGTCACATAACTCAGTCTCATAAGTTTAAATAATTTGTCTAGTGTTAAGGTCTGTAAGAGGACAAATTTAGATTACAAGAGAAATGGTTAATATTTTACTTTTTTTTTTTCGACCTGCAATGAACAAATGTGCATCTCAATATACAGCTGTTATTTAAAAATAGAATAACTTTGGTTTTTATATTAAGTAGAGCATAATTCATAAATTGTGGATACATTTTTTAATGTGTGATGAGAACTTTTTAAATATTTTTTTTTAAAAATGTGTGCGTGGTGGAAATGATTGAAATATTTGCAGTCATGCAAATCTGTTCTCGCAGTCCATATAAATTGTACTTTGTAACCATGAATATCAGAGGGCAGTGTGGTGGAAATGACATTTCTGTATTTTTTTGTGATAAAATGGAAGATAGCTTCACTGATTGGCTTTGAATTATTACTTAGCATTTTGTGTATGTAAAATACTTTTATTTAACTTACAATTTTTAGCTTTTTAATAACTCCCTTGACAGTACAGCGTGTGGTGGAAATGACATTGAATAAATATATTAACTGATCAAGCAATATTTACTTTGATTTTTCTTCATTTGATGTTGATGAAAATTTAAATTCCCTCCATGTCCAACATGTGCTTTGATGTCACTCAACATTTCCATAGAAAACACCATAAAAAAAACTTTCACACAAACTTTTTAAAGATACATTACAGTGTTGTGGTGGAAATGACACCAATACTGTGTCACAGCTATATTTTGTATGAAAAGTAATATTGATAGAGGTCTCACATTAAATACTATAATGTATTTTAATTATTTTACTAGTGCTTAATTCAGGTACATTAATAGTTACCAGATAAGGCATATTTTTAAACTGTATTTTCATTGTTGAAGTTTAAAATTCTGGGTGTGTGACAAAGGGAAAACAGTGATTTTGACACCTATAAGAAGGTTGAAAAGTATGAAAAAAGTAGTAAAAAGTTTTTAGGGTGGCTTTATTGATAGTTTGACAAAGAAAAAGGAACTGTCCAAAATTATATGTATTTTTAAAAATATGACCAAAGTACATAAAAGTGCCCATAGTCTAAGAATCATAGAAAATATAAAAACAAGCACTGTCCTTCAGAGGGCGCTGCATGCCTCCTTTGGACAGCATTCAAATATTACAGTTTTTTACGATTGTTAAAACTCTAAAATAAAAATTTCCACACAATTTGCAAAATTCTACTCCAAGGAGCAAAACACCGCCACAGATTTGCACAAGATTACACACAATGTCTGCTTCACTCTTTTTGCAAAACATTACACACAGTGATTTGTAAAACTCTACACACATTTCGACACCTTAGACACAGATAAGGATTGTGAGGTTACTTCCTTGTCATTACAAAGCCCCGGATTGCCAATGACCACACTAATGAACAAATTGGATAAACACATCCACAAGGTGTGGAAGCACACATGTGCTAATTTGACGCAGCACTCAGGTGTGCTATAAAAGGCAGCAGGTGAGTTCACCTGTATTCATCAAAAATGATGTGGATGAAATCTTATGGCCTGATCCAGCCAGACGGAGAGATGAGGAATAGTTACAGTAGTTGTGTTGCTTTTTTTTCCAGAGTCAAACTGTATGTACTTCATGCAGTAATTTTTATTTGTCTACAGATTTTATTTGTTTAATTGATTTCATTGTTGGTTGATTACTGTAACTGATTATGGTAAGAAATACTGTATTTCTTGAAGTGAAATAAATACTTGAAATATTCAGTCTGCAGCATCAGTGTTGTGCAGTGCTTGGTAAGTTTATAGTAGGCCTATTTGTGTTCATTCTCCCTATATCTCAAACTAATCATGAAGAATGTTGTTTGTCAATATATTTTGTTTTATCATCGAAATGATCCCTTACATAACAATGTCTGCCCAAAAATCTAGCACATGCTATTTCCTAAAATTAGTTTTTTTTTTTTACAAATGTGTTTTTTATTTATCACAGCAGTGTGAAACTGTCTGCAATAGTGTCTGATCATTGAGGACTGTGTTGGTTAAATGAAAACTAATAGCATTTTCACAAATATGTGTATATGTTTTGACTGAAATGTGTATGTTTTGACTGAAGTGTGTCATTTTGCAAACAATCTAGGAATTCTGCAAATTGAGTGTGGTGTTTGGATAATTGTGATTATATTTTGAAAAAAAGAACCCAGTTTTCAAAATTGTGTGTAAACAATTGAAAAAAACTGTAAAACAAATTTGATCTTAAAGTTTGGCTGCTTGAGATTTAAATGGAAATCCGCCCAGTCGATCTTTACATAAATGAGAAAATAATCCTTATCCAGTAATCCGCTGTGATTGGTCCATCCTGAGCAGCGCTGAGGAAGGTCACAGACACCACGTGACAGCGGGTCTACGGTCCGCTTCAGCAGAGCTGGTTATTTATAATTTATTATATAATTAAATATAACACATTATTTATATCTTAATTATAACAGTGATATGCCTGATGCGAATGCATTTAAGTAAAAACTAAGCAGTGAAGAATGAAAAGAGTGAAATGTTCATGTAGAGCCGATGAGCCGCGGAGCACCGCCCATCAGCGCGAGCGGTCCAGCAGACACGCCCTGCCTCCGCATCCCTCATGACAACAGCAGCAGCATCCTCCACAATCACATCACCGCCAGCGACACGAGCCGCTGCCACAGGAACAGCCTCCGAAACATCACAAACAACAAACAAGACGACTGCAATATATAACACTAAATCCAAGGATTTCAGAAACGTTTAAATCCGGACATTTGAGGCTTCGACTGTATCGACGAGCAGACGCCATTTGCTCGAGTTCAGGCCGTTACGCTACCGTCTTCTGTTTTGATATCAATATAACATTGCGTTTTAATATAAATTCACATTATCGCACAGCATCATGACGGACGCAGCAGCTGAGTGTAATATTAAAGTGCTTTGTCGCTTCCGGCCTCTCAATCAGGCCGAGATCCTGCGCGGGGACAAATTTCTGCCAACCTTTCAAGGGGACGACACCGTCATCATCGGGGTAATAATTACGGTTTATAATAATTATCTGTCATTATCAGTAACAGAAATATGCAGCTTGTTAGGTTAAACGGTGAAATGAATGATGGCAGTGATGCTGAGTAAAGGGCTTGTGGCTGTGTCAGTATGACGTCAGCACATCTAGAGGATGTTAGGCCTCATCTTCTCGAGCGCAGACCTGCATCATTCTGTCATCTTCCTCTTGATAATCCTTCTTCATTCATGGAAATGAATGCAGGGAGTGGCTGATGATGGCTGAAGTGTAACAGCTTTTGTTCAGAGTGTTTTTTGATAAAGCTTAACAAGTAAATGTATAGATAAAGGTGATGTAAGCACACAGTATGTGATGTTAAAGCCTTATACTGGACAAAGCTGAATATACTGTATTATAGCCCTGTGGATGTCTCTGTGACGTGATTAGTGGCCTGATCAATACCTGAGACCAAACAATGACTTTTTGTTTTCCTTCATGACTCCTCCCTTCCTCTGTGTCTGTTTTATGGCTGTGCAGGGAAAACCGTATGTGTTTGACCACGTGTTTCCCACCAACACCACCCAAGAGCAGGTGTACAACACCTGCGCCAAGCAGATCGTCAAAGGTCAGTGTGCGAAGCCCTGTGACTCCTCATTCAGCAGCGTGTCATATTTCATCTTTTTGGACTACTGCAGGATTGATTATTATTTCAATGGACCTTATGCACGGAGCGTTCTTTAGAACTTCCGGATAAAGATAAGCAGCTCGTAAACTTCCGCTGAAGCTCATTTTATATGTGATATATATAGGAGGGACACTCTTGAGACTGATCTACTGCCTCGTTCTTATCAGAAATTGAGAAAAATTATAATTGCAACATTATAAATAATGATATCTGCATGAACATTCAGTTTCATATTATTTAACAACATATCATTTAAACGCGGAGCCTAATCCCAGGACAGTATCTGCATAGTTGTACATTTAAATGCTGACAGCTAAACACTATCATAACGTGTTTAGGCTAATGTTAGCTTGCTAGCTATACTTATCTTCAAGGACATCTTAATCGTATTCTTGACAATCAGTAACTTGCCTTCATAGTCATCAACACATTTTTAAAATCTTACAATATTTTAAAGCCTTTATTATTTTACAACTCTACAGCTGTGAAATGAAATTCACTTCAAGGACTCACTTTTCATTTATAAAGACGGGATGAGATGGCAGCAGAGGATTAATTATTATGCAGCTGCCATTTAAACTCCCTATATTTTTCAAGACGTCTTGCTTTTCGATTTATTATAAAATTACTAGTATAATAAATTGTAGTACTTTTACCGCCCTTAAAGGCTGTATCAGCGATTTCAAGCCTGAAACATAAAGTGTCACATTCAGCTGACCTTTCTTCACGATCCGCTCGCTGCCTGCCCCATAAATCGGCTGTAAAAAAATGCGTCTCTGGTCAGCCTAGGGTCCGAGATATGCCAAAAAAAAAACAATCGGTGCTACCAACCATTCCACAGAAAAAACAAACAGTGTTCCAACCAAAAAAAGTTGTGGACTTTCGTACTAGTGCAGGGGTGTGAGGGAGGCGGAGCGAAAGTCCACAACACCAAACCCCTGACGCTGATTGGTTGGAACACGGTTTGTTTTTCTGTGGAATGGTTGGTAGCACCGATTGCTTTTTTTTGGCATATCTCGGACCCTAGGCTGACCACAGAGACGCGTTTTTTTTTTACAGCCGATTTATGGAGCAGGCAGCGAGCGGATCGTGAAGAAAGGTCACCTAAATGTGACACTTTATGTTTCAGGCTTAAAATCGCTGATACAGCCTTTAAGTATATAGTATAGCAAGTGCAGAAAGCCATTAAAATAAATAAATAAATAAATACGCTCAGTCACAAACAGCCTAAGGGTGAATTATTTAAATACTTATATAGTTCACTACAAATAAGTTAAATATTGATGGTATAATAATTAAATAATGCACTCAAAATGAATCGATAGGAATTTGAAATATTTTATATAATCTAAAATCTACATCTTTTAAGTTTTATCTTGAACTGTAAACTCTATTAAATAGCCTATATTTAACCAACACATACTTGTTACTGCTGTAGTTTTGTTACTCTGAGTTTAGTCTGAATCATTTAAGCTCTATTTTTGACATCATTTGAGCAATGCTCAAAGCGCATATTTAGCCAATTTACTCGCTTATTTTTTTTTTTTTACTTGCGTTTGTCATTCTTGAAACGGTATACATGGACGTTTGGTCCTCTTAGACAAACAACACTGTTCTAAGATTGTGAATGGATTATGTAGAGAAAACGAACAAAGTACCCTCATATTACGGCACACTACAGTTGACCGGAAATGACTGAGCTGGCTCAACTAAACAAGGAAGTAATCCGTGCATATGGTCAATTGTCAGGATAATGTTTATCAGGTCCTCCTCAGAGGAATTCAATTCTCGGATGTTTAGCTGTGTGTGTGTGTTTGTTTGTTTGTGTGTAGATGTGCTGGGAGGTTACAATGGCACCATCTTTGCCTATGGACAAACCTCTTCTGGAAAGACTCATACCATGGAGGTACAGTTATAGTTTAGATGAAATAAAGATTAGACTTTTAACACATTTGCATTATTGTGCAATGTAATTAAATTTTCTGTAAATGACTAAGTCAAGCATCAGACGACTGATATCATCCTTACACTGTACCTGTACCAAAATGAACATTAAATAGATCAAATGATAATGCATGATACAGTTTCACACTAGATTTTTAAGTTCATTTTAGACTCAAGACTTTACAGTTACAGTTCTCAACTGGTTTCACATCACGGCCCAAATTTTACATCTGACCTCCAGTGGTGAGCCTGCACTGTACCAAAGTAATCCACCAATAATAATCAACCTTACTGTCAATGTGGCAAATATTTAGCATAACACAAAATGTGACCCTGGAACACAAAACCAAATCATACAATGCATAAAATGCTTTTTGTACTTAGATTTTTTTGTCTTGTTTCCTACCAAAATATCTAAAAAATATTAAATCAAGAAGGATTTTCTAGATGATTAAAACTTATTTTCTTGTCAAAATTAAGTGTGTTTTTGTTTGAAATGAGCAAAATAATCTGCCAATGGGGTAAGAAAAATAATCTTGTTTTCTGTTTGAAATAAGGTTTTTTTGCTTACCACACTGGCAGATTATTTTTCTTTTTCTAAGCAAAAGCTTAATTTTGACTTGCTTTTTCTGAAATCAAGAAAATAAGTTTTACTCATCTAGAAAATCCTTCTTGATTTAAGAATTGTTAGATATTTTGGTTGGAAACAAGACAAAAAATCTAAGTAAGAAAAGCATTTTAGTCTATTAGCAGTCTATTTGGCTGAGATACAACTATATGAAAATCTGCAATCTGAGGGTCCAAAAAAATCTAAATATTGAGAAAATCACTTTTAAAGTTCTTAACAATGCAAAAATTAAGTTTGATTTATTTACGGTAGGAAATGTACAACATTTCTTAACTTAATATCCAAATAATTTTTGGCATTAAAAAAATCAATACATTTTGACTCATTCAATGTATTTCTGGCTATTGCTACAACCTTTCTTACTTCGATTTTTTGTCTTGTTTCCAGCCAAAATATTTAAAAAAAATCTTAAATCAAGAAGGATTTTCTAGACGAGTAAAAATGGTCTTGTTTTCAGAAAAAAATAGTCAAAATTAAGTGTGTTTTTGCTTGAAACAAGCTAAATAATCTGCCAATGGGGTAAGAAAAATAATCTTGTTTTCTGTTTGAAATAAGATTTTTTTGCTTATTCCATTAGCAGATTATTTTTGCTTATTCTAAGCAAAAACTCACTCAATTTGGACTTTTTTTTTTTTCTGAAAACAAGACATTTTTTTACTCGTCTAGAAAATCCTTCTTGATTTAAGAATTTTAGATATTTTGGTTAAACACCAGACAAAAAAATCTAAGTAAGAAAAGCTTTTTTTTTTTGCAGTGTAAGGGTAAAATTTTTTGTCTATTTGGCTGAGATACACTATTTGAAAATCTGCAATCTGAGGGTCTAAAAAAATCTAAATATTGAGAAAATCACCTTTAACCCTTGTGCGACCTTATGGACATTTTTGTCCATTTCAGTTTTGTTTTTTGTTTTAAATGTGTCTGTGTTAATGGCAACTGCATAAATCTTGGCTCAGGTGTGTATTTTTAGTGACATTTTAATATTCCACCCTCATTTCCTTCAAAAAATCTATTTTACCCTCTGTACAAAAAATACTCACACTCAGGACCTTAAGGACAAAAATGTCCACATTGAAACCCGTTAAAACTGCACATTTTTAACCCAGGGCCATTTGACTATAAAATGATGCAATGTTTGCTAATGGGCATTCATTCTATTGGCAAGGCTTCAAATTTAAAAATTGTACCATTGTTTACTAGATTGTGCCATTTTTCAAATTTGGCATATAAAATAAATACTTTTTTGTGTTTTCTGCTTATGCATATTATAGTCTATTATAGAGTCAATTGGAAAAATAATGCAGCTATAATTGTGTGGGTATGTTGGTAAGGATGTCAGAGTGTGGTTTGCATGTGTTTACTGAAAATTTTATGGGTGTAATTAGTTTGAAAGAAATGATATTGTACTGGCAATCAAAAATCCCACTCCATGTATATGAGTTTCACCCTTGGCAGGGTCATAGGGCAATGAGAAAGCTATGAATAAGGTCAAAGAAGGTTAATGAGCTTTGAGGATTTTTCTTTTTCACCCAAACACACATTTTATTCCTTGATTGCACTTTTTCAATTGTTATGTTTTTGTACAGAGATAAAAGGTGAGCTTGAATTTGATGTAGAAGTTCAGAAGCCCCTGAACACATTGTTTTTGTTTTCACCACAAGAAAATGCTGATCGTGTAGTCTGGTAGATTTTATACAAAGTTTGAGTGTTCGCACAGCCCAGACAGTTGTTTGCAAAGCAAAACCTATACATATTTGGTGCTTGAGGGCTTGATCATTTCATTGCTTGCAAGATGAAGAGACTTTACTCAGCAGAGGAAGCTCTGGAGCTAGTGTTGCCCACTGACAGTCAGCATTATGTAAAGAAACAAGCTTTTAAAGCATTACAATTCTGAAAATGAATGAATGTTTGGTATCTATGGATAGAACAGATGTTGGTTAAAAAATTGACATCAGTGAAAGTGGAAAAAAATATTAATAAATGATATTTTTATGGCAGTTTTTGGACGTGGACATTTTTGTCCATTTTGTGTACCTTTTTTTTTTGAACGCACAAGGGTTAAAGTTCTTAGCAATGCATATTACTAATCAAAAAATTAAGTTTGATTTATTTACGGTACGAAATGTACAGCATTTCTTTACTTAATATCCTGGGCCCGTATTCACAAAACATTTTATCTTAGCACTACGAGTTCTCCTAAATAGCAGTAAAAGTTTTTAGCTAAGAGTTTTCTCTTAAAACCTATTAACAAAGCTGCTGAGACAAACTTTTACTAAGCAGAGAGTAGTCTTAAACTAAGAGTAAGGAGCGGGGTTGACCTCGTTACTATGGATGATGTCAGCATGCTCACTAACCAGGCTTACAGTGATTGGCTGATAGAGGAGGGATCTCTGTCAGACATTTATTCATAGAAATGTTGTAAATATTGCCATATTCAAATTAAGTTTTAAAAAGTTAGTAAAAATGTTGCCACATTCAAATAAAGAATTCAAAATACAGGGCAAGTGTCACTTACTAAACAAGTGTTCAAATGATTGACAGTCTTTTATAATAAACAATTAGCTGATATGCATGTAAACGTAACCCCTCATACCCAGGTCCTACCGCACCCACTCTGGGGTACGTTTCCCAAAAGCATCGTTAGCTAACTATGATCGTTAGTTCCATTGAACTCTATTGGTAACGACAGAACTTGCGACCATGGTTGCTTTTGGGAAACGCACCCCTGAGCAGGTCTCGAACCCAGGTCTCCAGCACGGGAGGCGGACGCACTAACAAGGAGGCTAAAGGCTGCAACCTCTAGTGTCTGTCGCTAGTGCGTCTCTTGAGATCGGGAGTGAGGTTTACCTGCACAGCACTTGCTAGCTGGCTTCCGTTACATAAACAGACTTTTTTAAAGAGCTTTTTATGCTTTTAATGACACAGATTAGCGGAGAACTGACACAAAATAATTGGGTGAAGAGAAGGGGGCGGGAGCAGCAAAATATTTCGAAACGGGAATCAAACTCAGAGCTCTTTGAGCGGAGTTACGCTATATATTGACGCATTAACCGCTAGGCTTTCAGTGCCGACGTAAAAAGCTTTTTTTCTATTCATGATAGAATAATCATGGCTGATAGCGAGATACGCAAACGTCAAACAAAACCAAACTGGATGCAAGAACAGCTGTTACGTCTTGCCCAACGTAGGATATAATCAAATGAAAATTTGGAGCTGGGATAACCTCCAAGACTAAAAAAAAAAGTTGTGTGGGAATATGCGTGCATATACATGTAGAGTGTTTCTAAAAAGTTTAAGTTCCGAGGCAGATCGCCAGAAACAGCAATATTAGGAAGGTTAGGATATGATCTTGTGATTTAAGCCTTATTTAGGCTGATTTATACTCGACGCGTTCTTCTGCACCGCAAGCCTGCGCGCACATCACCAAATTCTGTCCCCTGTTCCTAAAAGATCTTAAGGATAAAAGTAGCCTATCTCATTACTTAGCTATTTAGGAGAAAATCTTAAAAATAATGCTTAAAACAATCCTAAATTCAGGACTCCTAATTTTTGCTCTAAGAGTATTTCACAAAGCGTTTTAGCACTAAAACTAGCTCCTAAATCTGTGAAAAGTTAGGAGTAGTGGAGAGGACTCCTAAGTCACTAAGATCAAGTCCTAAAACTATCCTAAAATGGCTGTCTGCCTCGGAACAGAAACATTTTAGAAGCATTGGATGATAATGAGCTTTTCAGAAGGTGTGGTCTTAATCGCGAAGGTATTATGACTGCTGCAGAATTGCAACAAATAGAAACAACCCAATAACGCCACAGATCAAGGTTTTGACAATCCTCTAATGGCAGCTCCTTATGAATGCAATAAATATTTTAATGAGGCTAAGGATTTCAATCTGCAATAGCATAACAAGGTTACATGAAAACATTATCGGCAACTTGAAAGTAATGTCCGTTTAGCTGTAGCAGTTTGTCACTTAAATTCTGCAATCTCTGCCTTAATTTGCCTGACTTTGCAAAGAATACCAGCGCTTTTCACAGTCATCTTTGCTTCTGGACAAAAGTGGGAAAGCTGCATTTATTTGTACACATATATTTTCCCACACATCTTTTTTAGTTTTTGAGGTTATCCCAACTCCAAATTTTCCCTTGATTATATCCTTGTTTTCATGAACAAGTTGGGCAAGAAGTAAGAGTTGTTCTTGCGTCCAGTTTGGTTTTCTTTTATGTTTACATGCCTTACTATATCACCTATGATTATTCTACCCTGTTAATTAAAAGGCCGTTTATATGCATAGCCGCTAACTGTATACGAGGAGCGCACATGAGGCTGAAGATACACGTTTAATTAGTGACACTTAGCCTGCATTTTAAAATATTTATTTGAATATGATATAATAGTGCACGTTACAATATTTCTATGAATAAATGTCTGACAGAGGCCCCTCCCCTGTCAGCCAATCATTGTGTGCATAGTTAATGAGCATGTCGACATCATCCATAGTAACGAGGTCAACCCTGCCCTTACTTTTAGCTTAAGACTTCTCGCTATTCCTTAGTAAAAGTTTATCTCAGCAGTTTTGTGAATAGGTTTTAAGAGAAAACTCTTAGCTAAAAACTTTTACTGCCATTTAGGAGAACTTTTAGTGGTAAGATGAAATGTTTTGTGGTTACAGGCTCTGATCATGCGTACACAATGTATTGACATTAAACTCGTTTTTAGCATGATAATTTTATTCTCACATGTACTTTAATAATATGTTATTAGCCTTGAGATAAATGAATTGGCAAAATAAAATTATTTAATTTATGTAGATGATACACCTTAATACAAAATTAGATTAGATTAAGATGAGTTTTATTCATTTTGTTTTACTGTGATTGCACTTCCAGGGCAATCTCCACAACCCGCAGCAGATGGGCATCATTCCCCGCATCGCAGAGGACATCTTCAATCACATCTTCTCCATGGATGAGAACCTGGAGTTCCACATCAAGGTATGCAAATGCAACAAACGAATAGCATGTGCATCATTGAGTTATAAACCTGACCACAAATGCTCCCCAATGTATGGTGCTCTCAATATAATCAGTGTTTGATTTCCTCAGGTGTCATACTTTGAGATCTACATGGAGAAAATACGGGATCTTCTGGATGGTTTGTAGAAAACTATAATAGTGCAGCATCGCAAATTCACTACAGTGGTTTTTATGTTCCTTATTGTGTTTCTGTCCTCTTTAGTCACAAAGACCAACCTGTCTGTGCATGAGGATAAGAACCGCGTCCCTTACGTGAAGGTGATTTTTCACAACCACCAGCAGTGTATTTTATAAGAATGTGAATAAATCAGAATAAACCGTAATGAAGCAGCTGTTTTCTGTTTGTGCGTCAGGGTTGCACTGAGCGCTTCGTGTCCAGTCCTGAAGAGGTCATGGACGTCATCGATGAGGGAAAGTCCAACCGGCATGTCGCTGTCACCAGTAAGCAACTTTTGTCATTGTTCTCAAATTCTTTTTACATTTTTCAAAATATGTGTGATTACAAATATTTTATAAATGAGTCATGATACCTTCATCTCAATTTGACAGTTCAGTTTACATTAAAAAATTTGAGCACAGTGAAGATCTTATGCTTGAAATGTACATTTTGTGTACATACATGTTTTTAGTGTTTTATAGTCATCAAGGCTGCAGAAATGCAGTATAAATTGTAATATGGTGAAATAGTATTACACTTTAAAATAACCGATCTGTCTGAATATATTTTAAAATACTTTTGTTTTAGAGTTGTTCCGATTCCAATTCTAGTATAGGAAATGCCACCGATACCACAAAAATTTTTTTGCATCGTATTAGCGAGTACTTGAACCCACGTACCGATCCGATAGCATTTTCTTAAACAAGACCTAGTTATGCCCACTAGCTTTGCTAAACGCTGCAAATCAGAATTCTTCTTCGTTGCTCAGAATGCAAACAAGCGACCACTGTTTATGGCAGCAAAGAGGAAAAACAAACATGCTAGAAGTATGTTCGCCATTTGGCAGCATTTCAGACCGGAAAAAAACAGCCAGTAAAATGGCGACATGTCTCAAATGTAGGGCCCTATGATTTCCTCGATGCAGAAAATGAGAATTGCAAAATCCAGTCGTAAAAACGGAATTTACAGTTTAACGCGGAATGTCACGGAATTTGTCAAAGTTTGGATGAATTAATCAAAAGTAGGTCATTACCTTTGAATCAAATCACGACATGAACTAATATTTGTAAATATTAAGCCGCTAAACTAATATTTGCCCTGCTGAAAAAAACAGCATATGCTGGTCAGGTATGTTTTGGTGCTGGGATGCTGGTTTATGCTGGTTTACGCTGGTTCTTTGCTGGTTAATGCTGGTCATGTTGCTGGTCAAGGACCAGCATAAACCAGCTAAAACCAGCATCCCAGCACCAAAACATACCTAACCAGCATATGCTGTTCTTTTCAGCAGGGTGAATATGAATCCTTTGTGTCTCTGTTTTAAAGGTCACATATTTTACATCTTTTTGGGGATTTATTTTAGTTGTTGATGTTCTTAAGAATATATATTTGCAGCATAAGTGCCAAAAACCATCTCAATATATTTTTACAGCTCCCTTGTAGCTCTCTGTAGAAAAGGGCGATTTTAGCCTGTCTAATTAATGTTCATCAGCCTCTCTGGCGTGATCATAAGCACTGCCATTTCTGTTGCATATGAGAAACATCAAACGGCAAGCAAAACTAAACCGTGCCAAGTTTGAGCTGCGCAGTGCTGAACGTTTATCAGCTCAAACCGCTACATAAACAAAACTGCACGAGCCCAGAAGTGCAGAAAAGCAGAAGTAGTAATGCTAACTATAAAAATACTGTCAAATATAGGTCAGATATTAAAAAATTAATGTTTTATTAAGGGATAAGTCTGAAGCACATCGTTAAATAATTCTATCAGTTCATACAGGGCTAGTAGTATCTACAGCTGTATTAAATACACACCCAGGTATCGGTATCGGAACATCTCTATTTATTTTTGTGAAGACAGAGCTGAATTTGAATGAATTATAATGGCATACTTGTAGGATGAGTAATTGAGATGCTGTTCTGTTGTCAGATATGAATGAGCACAGCTCTCGCAGTCACAGCATCTTCCTGATCAACATCAAGCAGGAGCATGTGGAGACGGAGCAGAAACTCTGTGGAAAACTCTACCTGGTGGATCTGGCTGGCAGTGAGAAGGTCTTTTTTTGTCTTTTGTTGTATAGAGTATCCAATCGCCAAGTTTAAAGAGATAGCTCACCCTTAATGAAAAGACTGTTGTTTACCATCCCTTATGTTGTACCAAAACTGTATGGCTTTTTTTCCTTCTGGAAACACAAAATATTTTGGTTATAAACAACATTAGACTTTCATTGTATGAACAAAAAAGACATTTTTCTTTTGTGTTCCACTGAAGGCGTAAAATTATACAGGCAAATAAATATCAAGCCATATCATTAGACCTAGAGACTCTTGTTTGACTCTGGCCTTTATGCAAACTAGAAACCTATGTTATCTGGCATTCCAGTTATAACTGGTTATGTTTTTAAGAGAATTGGAAATGATTTATCTCTTTATAATATTGAAAACCCTTGATTTAGAGGGAACAAGGAATGTAAATAAGCTAAATGTTGCGATATATTGAATGTATATTGAGTTCCTCCAGTCAATCTCAGTAATTTCCACCTCTGGTCAAAGACGCCAATGTATCTAGACCTAATATGAGACCCTGGAGCACAAAATAAGCTAAATAAGGTGTATGCTTTGTTAGGATACAAAAATATTTGGTTGAGATACAACTATTTGAAAATCTGGAATCTGAGGGTGCAAAAAAATCTAAATATTGAGAAAATCACCTTTAAAGTTGTCCAAATTAATTTCTTAGCAATGCATATTACTAATCAAAAATTAAGTTTTAATATATTTATGGTAGGAAATGTACAAAATATCTTAATGGAACATGATCTTTATTAAAAATCCTAATGATTTTGGCATAAAAGAAAAATCGATCATTTTGACCCATGCAATGCATTTTTGGCTATTGCTACAAATATCTCTGTGCTACTTAGGACTGGTTTTATGGTCCAGGGTCACATATATATTCACCCGTCACTGATTCTTGATATAATGTTTCATTGTAGCAATCTTGATCTTTCAAAAACACTTTTTTTAATTGCCGCGCATAATTAAATGACAGATGTTTGAAAAAAATCAGTAAGACTAATGAGGCAACACATGTTAGGAAAATACCTCAATAAACTGATAATTTGTTGATTATTAATAGTAAAGAAGTTGTTAAGTTCAGGTATTGGGGAGGGTTAAGAAATCTAAAATATGATCATGCAGAATATGCACTTTATAGGTACTAATATATAGGCAATACACTACTAATATGCATGCTACTAAAGTAATAAACTAGCTAATAGTGAATTGTGTTCTCTAATCAAAAGTGTTACCTTTGAGGTTGTTTGTGATGTATTTTCTCACGCAGGTCAGTAAGACGGGTGCGGCTGGAGCCGTTCTGGATGAAGCTAAAAACATCAACAAGTCTCTGTCTGCTCTGGGCAACGTCATCTCTGCTCTCGCCGAAGGAACTGTAAGTGCGCGCAAACGCAGGCATATATGAACGTGCATATTTGTGTTGGCTTACTCTGAATGTCTCTGGTGTGTGCGAGCAGAAGACTCACGTGCCGTACCGCGACAGCAAGATGACCAGGATCCTGCAGGACTCTCTGGGAGGAAACTGCCGGACCACCATGTTCATCTGCTGCTCTCCCTCTAGCTACAACGACGCCGAGACCAAATCCACCCTCATGTTTGGACAACGGTACCTTCAGCACATACACAGACATTCACAACGTAACTTCTAGATCACACAGAGATCTTGTTTGTGAAAAAAACGGAAATTATTTTAGCATGTACTCAAAACCAATGTTAGTTTCTTTCTTCTGTTGAACACAAAAGATGACATTTTGAAGAATGTTGATAACCAAATAGTTGACGTAGCCATTAACTATTGTAAAAGTCAATGACTACTGTCAAATGTACACTATCAAGACAGAAACTGAAACAGGTTGTGAGTAAATGGTGACAGGATTTTCATTTTCAGGTGAACTATCCCTTTAACCAGTGTATTGTTGTTGGTTACCTTGGTAACATTCTATCAGTGTAAACCAATGGCAGACGTAAAGCTTTAGAAATAAATAACAGAAAATTGTGGAGGAGAAGAATGTTGATTTTTGAGACTGAGACCTGTGTGTGTGTTGTAGTGCTAAGACCATCAAGAACACGGCCTCCATTAACCTGGAGCTCACAGCTGAGCAGTGGAAGAGGAAGTACGAGAAAGAGAAGGAGAAGAACAAGGGCCTGAAGGACACCATCCAGAGGCTGGAGCAGGAGCTGCGGCGCTGGCGCAGCGGTGAGCCTTTGCACTGCTCTGATGAGTCAAGTCAGTTTTATTTATATAGTGCTTTATACAATACAAATTTTACAATACAATGTGATAGTTGATTTCAAGCACTAGTGGTTTGCTTGTCAGTATATTGAAATTGATGGTATTTAATTTGAATTGAAAAAATACAAAACATGAAATCGGCATGAAGCCTGACAATACACTTTTGAAAAAAAAAATTTGATGTGAAAATGGGTTGTCACTGTAGATTTAAACTGACATATACAGGGCTCCAGACTAACATTTGAGAACAGTGGCACCAGTGCCATTAAGTCCTACAGATGGTGGCGCCAGGAGCAGATTTGGTAGCACTTTAAAATATGAGTCATTTAATCATAAAACTACTATCGTTTTGCATTAAAGGGTTACTCCACCCCAAAATGAACATTTCGTCATTAATCACTTTCCCTCATGTCGTTCCAAAGCTTTGTTTGTCTTTGAAACACAATTTAAGATATTTTGGATGAAGACCAGGAGGCTTGTAACTGTCCCATTGACTGCCAAATAAACAATGTTCATGTTTATACGGATTTAACAGTAAAGCACTAAGCTTGAGTTGGGGAGCATACAAAATGTATTTTTATTAACAACAGTATAGTGCAAAATCTAATTTTAAAACTCTTATTACTGTCAGGCTCGGAGGAAGGAGAGAGAGGTGGGTAAACTTAAAGATCCTTTTAATAATAAATAAAAATAATAATAATCAAAAACAGAAAGGTATCATTCAGAACATAAATTGCATCAACATGAGAGAAATGGCAAAACAAACAGAAGGCAGGATATAACTTAACTTAGAGACAAATAGAACGGCAGGCAGGCAGGCAGGCAGGTTGGTTTGGCAGGCGAAAGGTTAGAGTCCAGTGTCTATCGAGTAGATCTGACAAAGTCTGTGTGAAAGTGCTGTGTATTTATGTGGGTGATGATGAGGAGCGGCAGGTGCAGGTAATCAGAAGGCGGGTGACTGGGAACGAGTGGGCGTGGTGATGGAACCTGACGGTCCGGATGTGTTGCTGACAGTACCCCCTCCTCCACGGGCAGCTCCCGATGCCCGGGAACGACGGCGAGGGCGGCCGTGAGGTCTGGGAGCGGGACGGTCCGGATGTTGTAGATGGTAGTCTGAGAGTAGAGATGGATCGAGAATGTCATTGCGGGGAACCCAGGACCGCTCCTCGGGACCATAACCCTCCCAGTCCACGAGGTACTCCAGCTGACCCCCTCGCCGCCGAGAGTCCAGGATCTCCCGGACAGAGTAGACAGATGGGTCCTCCTGGACCTCCGGAGGAGGAGGCACCTCGGCACCGCCAGGTTCTGTGGAGGAATGAAGAGGAGGGTTAGTGGCAGGTTTGAGAAGGGAGACATGGAATGTAGGGTGAATGCGGTAGTGTGCAGGGAGCTGGAGCTGGTAGGTGACGGGGTTGATTTGCCTCTGGATGGGAAACGGCCCGATGTAGCGGGGGCTGAGTTTCCTACAGGGCAGTCGGAGGCGGATGTCCTTGGTGGAGAGCCACACTAGCTCTCCAGGTTGGTAGGTGGGAGCTGGACGACGTCGGACATCCGGGAAGGTCTTGTGTCTCCGAACTGCTTGCTGTAGGTGAACGTGGGCCGAATCCCAGACCCTCTCACTTTCCCGGAACCAGTGGTCGACGGCAGGGATGTTGGAGGGCTCTTCCGACCAGGGAAACAGAGGGGGTTGATAGCCCAGCACACATTGAAAGGGAGTAAGGCCAGTAGTGGATTGTCTCAGAGAGTTTTGGGCATATTCGGCCCAGGGCAGGTAACGGCTCCAATCGTGCTGGTCGGAAGAGCAATAGGCCCGGAGGAAGCGTCCGAGTTCTTGAATCTTCCGCTCAGTCTGGCCGTTCGTTTGAGGGTGGTAGCCTGAAGATAGACTGATGGATACCTGGAGTTGTTTGAAGAACGCATGCCAAACCCGGGAGATGAACTGTGGGCCCCGGTCCGACACGATGTCCTCTGGGAGGCCGAAATAACGGAAGACAGACTGGAAGAGGGCTTCTGCGGTCTCCATAGCCGTGGGCAGTCCCTTGAGGGGAACAAACCGGCACGACTTGGAGAACCGGTCAACTATGACTAGAATGCAGGTGAAGTTGTTGGATGGTGGCAGGTCGGTGACAAAGTCAATCCCTATGTGGGACCAGGGCCGGGCAGGTATGGGTAGAGGCTGGAGTTTACCTTGTGGTAGCTGTCGTGGAGTGTTGGTCATGGCACAGACTGAGCAGGCACGGACATGGTGGGCTACCTCACGGGCCATTCCGGGCCACCAGTACCGGGAGCGGAGGAGTGAGAGGGTCCGCTTGCTGCCTGGGTGTCCAGAGCCCGGAGAGGAGTGAATGGAGTCCAGAAGGGAGGAGCTCATAGAGGAAGGGACGTACTGTTTCCCTTCTGGACCTCCCAGCGGAACTGGCTCTCGGGACGAGGCCTCCTGGAGTTGTTGGTCCAAGCTCCACAGGATGGGGTTGAGGAAGAGCTCTGGAGGAAGGATGGGATTGGAGGTTGGCTGAGGGTCTGGTTGGTGAATACGGGATAAGGCGTCCGCCTTTAGGTTCTTATGGCGTGGACGGTAGGTGATGGTGAAGAAGAACCTGGAGAAGAATAAGGCCCACCGAGCCTGGCGAGGATTCAGCCGTTTGGCCTCTCGGATGTACTCCAGGTTACGGTGGTCGGTGATAACGCTGAATGGGTGATTGGCACCCTCCAGCCAGTGCCTCCATTCCTCCAGAGCTAGCTTGATGGCCAGGAGTTCCCGATTGCCGATGTCGTAGTTCTGTTCCGCTGGGGAAAACTTCCGGGAAAAGAAGGCACATGGATGGAGTTTGGGAGGCTCTCCGGAGTACTGTGAGAGTACGGCTCCAGCCCCGACGGTGGATGCATCGACTTCCACGATGAAAGGCTTGGTGGGATCTGGAAGGACGAGGGCCGGAGCCGTACAGAAGGCAGATTTGAGTGAGGTGAAGGCGTGGGTGGCGTCAGGAGTCCAGGTGAGGGTTTTTGGTTTGCCTTTAAGCAGGTTGGTGAGGCTGGCAGAATGAAGGCTGAACTGGTGGATGAAACGGCGGTAAAAGTTGGCGAATCCGAGGAAACGTTGGAGTTCCTTTACTGTTGATGGTTGGGGCCAGTTCCTGATGGCTGCGACCTTGTCCGTGTCCATGCTGATCCCAGCTGGACCGATGACGTAGCCGAGGAACTGGATGGTGGCTTGGTGGAACTCGCACTTCTCCGCCTTGAGGTACAGGTGGTGGTATCTTCGGTAGCTTCGTGAGGACCTGCGTAACGTGGTGGCGATGGTCAGCCAGGTTCCGAGAGTAGATGAGGATGTCGTCTATGTAGACGATGACGAACCGGTGGAGGAACTCTCGGAACACCTCGTTCATGAAGCCCTGGAAGACTGAGGGCGCGTTGACCAGGCCATAGGGCATAACCCGGTAATGGTAGTGGCTGGTGGGGGTGATGAAGGCGGTCTTTTGGAGGAGCGCTTCGAGACCGATGGAATCGTCAAATATCACCAGTTGCTGTCTGATGTTGCTGTTCAGCCCTTGACGGAAGATTGAGCAGAGCGCTGGTTCATTCCAGCCACTGAGGGTCGCTAGAGTGCGGAACCGGAGAGTGTACTCACCAGCCGAAGAAGAGCCTTGACACAGGCGTAACAGTTCATCCGAGACTGATAAGGATCCGGTAGATCTTCCAAAAACTTCCTTGAAGTGTTTAGTAAATGCAGATAGATTACCGATTATGGGATTTTCCGCTTGCCACAGTGCATCAGCCCAGTCCAGCGCTCTGCCCGACAGCAAACTGGTGATGTCTTCGAACGCTCCGTGGGAAATCGCTGGGGCTGCATCTCAAAATATAGAGTACACTGAAGTAGGAAGCTGTTGCATTTGTCCGCCTCGCCCGAGTAGCAAGCAGGTAAGGCCATGGGACTTCCAGAGGCAAACGGGGAAGTGCTCGGTGCAGGTTGGAAGATGGAGAGGAGAGGGTCGGAAGTGGGGCGAGTTGACATGGTGAAGAATCTGAAATCTTGTCTAGGTCAGATCTTCTGTCAGGCTCGGAGGAAGGAGAGAGAGGTGGGTAAACTTAAAGATCCTTTTAATAATAAATTCAAAAACAGAAAGGTATCATTCAGAACATAAATTGCATCAACATGAGAGAAATGGCAAAACAAACAGAAGGCAGGATATAACTTAACTTAGAGACAAATAGAACCGCAGGCAGGCAGGCAGGCAGGCAGGCAGGTTGGTTTGGCAGGCGAAAGGTTAGAGTCCAGTGTCTATCGAGTAGATCTGACAAAGTCTGTGTGAAAGTGCTGAGTATTTATGTGGGTGATGATGAGGAGCGGCAGGTGCAGGTAATCAGAAGGCGGGTGACTGGGAACGAGTGGGCGTGGTGATGGAACCTGACGGTCCGGATGTGTTGCTGACAATTACATGGAACTGACCGACTTCAGTGATTATATGTGATTTAAGTTGCAAATTGAAGAAAAGTGACTTTTCTTACTTCATGCTAGAGCTGTGCAATTAATCGAAATTCCCGATTCCACCCCCTTTGTGGGCTTTTGCTCCTCTATAAAAGCCCAAATTCAAATGCAAATCAGTAAAATCATGTAACGTGACTTGCATAAAATGGGATGTGCTTGATTTATTAATGTTTATTTGATGGTGTGTTTTTAAAAGCACGAAAGAGAATTTGCACTGTTCTGTTTGTGTTCAGAGACGGAACAGAACACGGACAAGTAAAGTCAACGTTTATCTTAAGATGCGTACCTAAATGGTCAAATACATGCAAATATATAACAAAATGTGGCGTTTGATAATTATTCACGTAAACCTTCGTCAGTTGTGTCTCAAGTTGACATAAACAGTTGAGAATGAAAACACGTGTGTAACAGTATAGAAATAATTGTGATTATGATTTTTGGCAAAATCGAGCAGCCCTACTTCATACACAAATGAACCCTGAGATGAATACTGTAATAACATTCAACTATATCTGCCACAACACCATGGTTACAGTTAGCTAGTTCTGGTTTTCTGACATATGTCAGCACTGTTTATAACACAGAATTCTGGGCAGAATTTTTAAAATATCTTGCAGCAACCTTATTCATTCTGCAGTGAATTCAAATGCTTCTCACTGAATCTTACAGCACTGTGCAGTAACAGTGTCACGAAATCAACTTTGGTTCCTGAGTAAAGCTGTTCTGAGCTCGGACAAGTTTGTTTGCGTTTTGGTCCAAGGTGATAAACAGTCCGCACTCTGCACAGCTCAAACATAACACTGATTTGTCCTTTGCCATTTCACGTTTCTTAATTGCTCACAAAATGTAGTCGCACCGACAGAAAGAAATGGTCGCAGTTTGGAGCTTTGAATGTGAAAAGGATCCCCTATGATGACATCTACAGATGATTTTGATATTCTTGGAATTGCTAGTTTAATAGAATTTTGTGTGCACAGGGAATTATGCAGTATAATTTACTAGTAGCTATATTAAGTACAGATAAGCTAAACAATTCAATGATTTATATATGAACAAAAGAAAACTATAAAATACTTCATAGGCAGCTAATGCAAAACTAGTTGCTGCATTTTGTGTCAGATGGAGTTTTTTTCTGAGGTCATTAGCTTTTAGATGGTTTTCTTTTTTAAGGTTTTTGTTTAAATAATTAGGAAATGACAAGTTATCAAATCATCTACGCAGTCCAGCTATTTATCTAGGCCTTGAGAAAATATTAATTTGAGTACTACAGTGTAAATTAGCATAACAGTTAAAGATTGTTTCATGTTTACATGTTTTTTTTTGTTTCCAACCAAAATATTAAAAAATTCTTAAATCGAGAAGAATTTTCTACATGAGTAAAATTATTGTCTTTGCATTAAAAACAAAACAAAATTAAGTGTGTTTTAGCTTGAAACAAGCAAAATTATCTGCCAATGGGATATGAAAAATAATCTTGTTTTCTGTTTAAAATAAGATATTTTTGCTCACCCCATTGGCAGATTGTGATTGAGAGTGAGCAAAAACTCACTTAATTTTGACTTGTTTTTTTCTGAAAACAAGAAAATAAGTTTTACTTGTGTAGAAAATCCTTTTTGATTTAAGAATTTTTAGATATTTTGGCTGGAAACGAGGCAAAAATCCAAGTAAGAAAAGCATTTTTGCAGTTTGTCTCTTAAAGAAAGCAGAGTGAAAAGCAAAGGACCTAGTACTGAGCCTTGTGGCACTCTGTAACGACCTTGTGATTGATATACCATTTCTTTTCAAGCTCATGCAAGGGAATCATGGTCAATGGTGTCAAACTAAGGTCCATTGGATAATCTGCAGAAATGAACAGTTGACAGAATACAACGTTGTCTAATATTTTTGATATGAAAGGAAGATTAGAGATAGAGATTCTGCAGTCTATAATTAAATAATCCTTGTTGGTAAAGTTGTGTTTTTAATGAGAACCTTAAAGATTTTGGGGCATATCCTAATAATAAATTGACAAGTAGCCCCACACAGTTTTAGTCCACATGATGTGTGTCTTCTTTATATCTAAATATTTAAAATATCTTCTTCGATAAAATATCTGTGAAGTTAATTAAGTTTTGAGGTGACATACTAATGATATTATGTGCCTTCCTGACATCCTCACTCAAATATCAATTGAAAATCCCTGCAAAAAAACAACAACTTAAAAACCAGCTTAAAGGAGAACTCCGGTGTGATATTGACCTAAAGTGTATTGAATCATGATACCGAGTGTGAACGTACCTTGCATATCTCATCTCGTCTTGTCCACTGCTGTCCGAAATCTGGGGTCAGTTAGCCGATGCTCACAACAGCTTGTCAATGAGAGTCAATGGGGCATCGAGGCAGTCATGTAAATAAATCACTGTTTTACGCCATTTATGAGGCACAAAGTAGCTCCACACTTCATCGGTAGACTTCCAAGGGCCCCGACATTTAAAACGAGACATTGAGAACTCAGAAAAAGCACCGGTAGTTTATTTACGAGAAGATTTATACAGACAGTAACTGCAAGATGTTTAGCGGCCGCCGCCATCTTGAATGTAGTCACGTTAAGTCGAGTGACGAGCAAGAAGGAACGTATCAGGTTTTCAACTTATCAGGTTGTAGTTTCCTTCCTGCTCGTCACTCGACTTAACGTGACTACATTCAAGATGGCGGCGGCCGCGAAACATCTTGCAGTTACTGTCTGCATAAATCTTCTCGTAAATAAACTACCGGTGCTTTTTCTGAGTTCTCAATGTCTCGTTTTAAATGTCGGGGCCCTTGGAAGTCTACCGATGAAGTGTGGAGCTACTTTGTGCCTCATAAATGGCGTAAAACAGTGATTTATTTACATGACTGCCTCGATGCCCCATTGACTCTCATTGACAAGCTGTTGTGAGCATCAGCTAACTGACCCCAGATTTCGGACAGCAGTGGACAAGACGAGATGAGATATGCAAGGTACGTTCACACTCGGTATCATGATTCAATACACTTTAGGTCAATATCACACCGGAGTTCTCCTTTAAAGTTCTTTGCTGGTATCAAAGGATTACTCCGTTTCCAAAATTAAAATTTCCTGAAAATGTACTCACCCCCATGTCATCCAAGATATTCATGTCTTTCTTTCTTCAGTCACAAAGAAATTACGTTTTTTTTTTTGTTTGTTTGTTTTTTTTTTGAGAAAAACATTGCAGGATTTTTCTTCATATAGTGGACTTCAGTGGTCCTCAGTGGATTGAAGGTTAAAAATGCCGTTTCAATGCAAAGTACTCTAAACAATCCCATCTGAGGAATAAGGGTAAATTTCTGAATAAACTCAAAAAATTATATACTTTATAACCTTAAATGCTCATCTTGTCAAGCTCTGCCATGTGCATGCATACTCCGTTCACTCCGGTTCAACACCGTTAGAGTAGGTCGAAAAACTCACATCTTATTTTCTCCAGCTTCAAAATGGTCCTACATCGCTGCAGAGCTACCGACCCAGTGTTTACAAAGTGAACATGCAAAGAAGGTCAAACGCCTTTTACAAAAAAGGTAAAACAATGTATTTTAAAGTTGAAGGAGAAAAAGAGTTGGAGGTTTTTCAATTGTCTTGAACAGGAGTGCACAGAGTACACATGTGCATCACAGAGCTAGACAAGACGAGCATTTTGAGGTTAAAAAGTATAGAAATTTGTGTGTATTTTTTTTTTTTTTAGAAAATAACCAATTGTTTTGCTAGATAAGACCCTCTATTCCTCGGCTGGGATTGTGTAGAGCCCTTTGAAGCTGCATTGAAACTGACCTTCAATCTGTTAAGCACCATCTAAGTCCACTATATGGAGAAAAATCCTGGAATGTTTTCCTTAAAATACTTAATTTCTTTGCGACTGAAGAAAGAAAGACATTAAAATCTTGATTGACGTGGGGGTGAGTAAATTATCAGGAAATTTTTATTCTAAAAGTGGAGTAATCCTTTAAGATGAGAAATAAAGTAAACATTCTTGAGGATTCACTGACAAGAGTAAACTGATGCGATTGTGATGGGGTTTTTTTCTATAGGGGAGAATGTTCCAGAGACGGAGCAGACAGATGCTGATGTGGTGAAGCTGGACAGCAATGATGAGCCGACTCTGGACAATGAGAGACCATCCGAGCGCCAGCGGGAGAGAGAGAGAGACTCTGACTCCTCCTCTATTGTGGTGCGCATCTCAGAGGAAGAGCGGCAGAAATATGAGGAAGAGATCCGCAAACTCTACCGACAGCTGGACGATAAGGTGAACATGCACTTGAAGCGTCATTTCTGAAATGCAGACACATTCACACTAAATCAGCAAATGAACACTCGCTGTGCATCATGTGTCATCCATCAGATCATGGATTATAGCATGTATATACAAAACGAGATAAACATGATTTTATTGCTCTCACTGTGTGTTTTTTAGGATGATGAGATCAATCTTCAGTGTCAGCTGGCGGAGAAGCTGAAGGAGCAGATACTGGATCAGGATGAGGTCAGAAGTCACATTCAGATTGTCCTGTGGTGGTAGTTAATATGATAATTATTAATACAAAGTTCTTGCACATCCCAAAAACAGTGTTAATACAGGTGCTCAAACTACAAAAAATAGAAAATAAGTCAGCACACTGTAATGGTTATATTAACCTCTCTTGATCCAGAAATAGTGTCAGAAAATTCTTTAAAAGGGAATTTCTAATGCTTTTTTATTCATTGTGTCTTATTTACACTGTCGGTTTCTCATGCTAAACAAGTTCAGTGTTCCCCTAGGTTTACAGCTTTGGGGAGGTGGTGCTGGTAGCCAAAGTTACTTTTTTTACTTGTACTTTAGCCTACTTGTGTAATAACGAAAACATTTATTTTAGGGAAAAAATAAGAGCAATACTCTCTATTTCAGCATCAGATGGAAGCATAAACATTTATTTATTTTTAATCAAATGAAAAATAAACCCTTTTATTTTTTTTGGCAAACAAACAGAGGTTTAACTGTTAAAATGAATACATGGAAGAAAAATGATATTCAAATAAAATAGTTTAAATAATAATTGTAGTATTTTTTGTACAATTAAGTGGTTAATCTGGTTGTAATATTTATTTCTGTCAAATATATTGTTATATGTAAACAATTTAAATAGGAATATAGAAACACCTACATTATACTGTACAAAAGTAATACAAGACTAATATTGTTCTGTTTCATGTTAAACCGTACTTTTATTTTGACAGATTGCAGTGAAGTGTCTGTGTATACAGTATGATAAGATGCTAGTTTTCTCAAAAAAAAAAAAAAAATGGTAAAATTGACAAGAAGTGACACTCACAGCAGGTTTGGAGATTGAGTTTATTTGTTCATGTGAGATGCATAGGCCAAAAATTGCCGGGAGCGTCACACATGCTTCAGTATGCGTCTCCGCCATTCATACATACAGAGAGGCAAACGGAGCATGCATGGATTCATATTAAAACTGTCTTTTTGCATTTCAGTTTTCTAGAACATATCTCAGTTTTCACTAGAACATATCATGATTCGAATTAAGTGACAGACCAACTTTTGATTTATTCATACAAATGTTGTCGAATTCCACGCTATAGTAAATTCTGTTTTTATGAATGGAGTCTGCGATCGTGTCCGTGTTTTCGCGGAGGAGACATTGTAAACATTGGTGGGGGGCGGGCTTGCCCCCTTAAAATAATGGCAGGGGAAACACTCAAATTTCAAAAAATGAGTTGGACGTATAACTGAGTATTTCTGATACATTTTTTATTAAGAATTACATTAAGGTATTACACACACACACACACACACACACACATATATATAATGGTGGATATATATATGGTGCATATTTGAACTTATTAATTACTGTCATCACGTTTCAGTTGTTGGCATCCACACGTGGAGACAGTGATAAGGTGCAGACGGAGCTGGGCCGCCTGCAGACGGAGAGCGAGAGCGCCAAAGCCGAAGTGCGGGAGGTTCTGCAGGCGCTGGAGGAGCTGGCGGTCAACTATGACCAGAAGAGTCAGGAGGTGGAGGAGAAGAACATCCACAACAAACAGCTGGCCGAGCAGCTCAGCCTTAAGATGGTGACGTCCCCTGGCGTATTCTCACATTACACAGAGATCGATGCAGTGAAACTTTAACTGGAGAGTCTTTAACTGCTTCTTTCGCTTTCTAGGCGAATCTGATGGAGCTGGAGGCAGAGCTTGCTCAAATGCAGGAAGTGAGCTCGCAGCAGAGGAAGCGCATCGCTGACGTGTTGAACGGCCTAATGAAGGACCTCAGCGAGTTCAGCAGCATTGTCGGCAATGGAGAAATCAAGCTCGTAAGCCCTGAAAGTCCTATGAGATTATCTTTAGAGATTATGTATTCACAGCAGCTTGACACACAGAAAGGTTGCTGTTTTAGGACACTATTAAGAGTATGTTTGTTTGTTTGATTTGTCCAGACCAAACAGGAAAATGATACATTTAGTCCTGATCCGCTTAGTGTTCACACTGGCATTTTTGACAGCGAACCTAAAGATAGAGAACCTGAAGGCATAGTGATACGTTCACAACCTGATTGGTCGAGTTGAGTGACATATATTTCGTGACCGAACTTACTGAATGCTCCAAACAAAAGGAAAAGGTGCGTTTGATTTAAGATACAAAAAGCTGTTTTTTTTTTTTTCAGCAGTTTTGGATACACCACTTCCCTTCGCGGAATCATGTTGCATAGTTAGGGTTACCACTTTTAATACCCAAAAATAAGGGACGCATTCGGGGGGGGGGGGTAAAAAGGTTTCATATGAGTTTTGCATATAATATGGGACGTCCTGAATAAGAACTGATCATTGTTTTTTTCTACTTTTTAGAAATGGGGTCTATATACCCCGTTAAATTGTAATAATGTCCCATATCTCAAAAATGCTGCAGTAAAAAGGTTTCATATGAGTTTTGCATATAATATGGGCCGTCCTGAATAAGAACTGATCATTGTTTTGTTTTTTCTACTTATTAGACTCTAAAGTCTAATAATGTCCCATTTCTCAGAAAAGAACCGTCAAGTACACCAATAAATAAAACGGATATTAAAGCAGAAATGCAGATAAATAAGTAAGTAAAAATTCACGAGCATTTTGTAGTATTATCTCTCAGTCTGGGCGTCTAAATGAAAAGCGCTCTGCAAGCGCGTTCTCTCTGTGTTGTTTCTGAAACTATCGTAATCACTGTAATATGTGCGCACACTTAAAATCAATCGCGGCTGGCTTGACCGTGTTTTTCTGAACCTGGCACTGGCTTTACCGCAGTATTTCCATGAGACGCTGCTTTAAAAAAAATTATAAAAAATACGAGACAAAACCCGTCCCGTATTGATTCAAAACGGGACGCGCAATTTCATTCTCAAATACGGGACGATTCCGTATTTTAAGGGACGGGTGGCAACCCTATGCACAGTGTCGCATCTTGTCATTACTTCCTGTTTTTGGTCCTTTTAGAAGTATTTGGTCCATCTTGCGTTCATATTTCATTTGAACCGCACCAGAGTTAGACCCATCTCGCTCCGCTTGTTTGGTGTGCACCAGGGTTCGGATGGCGATGTTCACACTTTCTTAAACGAACCGCACTAACAGAGCAGTTCCTGCTGAAAAAAAAAACAGCTAAAACCAGCCAACCAGGGGTCGCACCAGAGTTTGTTTTAATCGAACAAAACATGACAAGTGTGAACACACCGTAAATCTCTTATTTTTCCAAAATCCTTTTTCAGGGCTGTGCGATATCTGACTTTTTGATTGTGGACGAAATGTTTTTGCTTTTGAAGGAATGTCATCTTTTTGTGAGCCTCAATATACTGTGTTCTGTTTTAATGGTTTATTAACTTAATAATCAAAAACACATCATCAGTGAAATTCATAAATTTATAAAATAATTTAGAATTTTAGGACCCTATGAATGAATGAATTTATGTATTTATTAATGGATTTAATTATGTATTTATTTATTTATTTAAGAAATTCTGTGTTGCATGTTTTTAATTTTTCTGGATTTATGATTTACTACAAATATTTTCTCAAAAAGTCTTGAACGTTATGGTAAATGCAGTTTCCTGTAGTTGCAGTTGTGTTTAAGTGTCACTGCAGTAATCTGTGTGTTGTGTTTGTGTGTATGTAGCCGGTGGAGATCAGTGGTGCGATCGAGGAGGAGTTCACTGTGGCGCGTCTGTACATCAGTAAGATCAAGTCGGAGGTGAAGTCGATGGTGAAGCGCTGCAGACAGCTGGAGAACATGCAGCTGGAGTGCCATCGCAAGATGGAGGAAACCAGCCGAGAGCTGTCCTCCTGCCAGCTGCTCATCTCGCAGGTGTGTGTGTGTGTGTGTGTGTGTGTGTGTGTGTGTGTGTGTGTGTGATGAATTGCTGAGATCATACTACTACAAAAACCCTCTTTTCAGCATATAGAAGTATAAATATATGTGTTGCAAGTATTTAAATAAGGACTAGAAATAGAATAACATAATTAATCATGATTAATCTCAGTATTTGAATTATTATTTGATTATAATCATATTTTCATACATTCCGAAAATGTCTTCAGACTTAAAACAGAAAAAAAAAAAAAAAAAACATTTTCTTTATATATTTAAAACCAAATAATTAAGTTGATGCTTTGTGATCAATGTTACAATTGACCTGCTTCTATTAGTGTGAACATGAAGTCTGGTGACATTCAGTTAACGTCACATGCAAAAATGTCTCTGTCCACAACATTTTAAATCATTCTTGGTAGTGGAGGGTTGACTGAGCTTGACTCCATTTTCACCATACCATCAATATGCACAGCGTATGATAATGAATCTTTCTACTGCTAGTGAGCTAGTACATGATCCACATCTGCTGCTGTGTAATCTCTATGATGCTGAGTTTGTGTCTTTGTATCTGTGTGTGTCTGCGAGCAGCATGAGGCAAAGATTCGGTCTCTCACAGAATACATGCAGAACGTGGAGCAAAAAAAGAGGCAGCTGGAGGATAATTATGACGCTCTCAGTGAAGAGCTCTACATGCTGCAGAACTCAGGTAAGACAAACATACAGTTACACAGCTTACATTGGTAGAGGACAGTAGTAAATAACATAAAGCCCAATCATAACACTTAATAAATTATTCTTTTGAAATTATGCTGATGATGATGCTTATTATGAGATTTTTTTCAACTCTGATTTGTTTTATGCAAGTCCTTCAGGCTGTTGGGACATATTCTTCATATTCCTGTAGTGGATTTCAATACAGACCATAGACTTCCAAACTTTGGATTTAGTGAACTCTAAGACTCTGCGAAGAGCCACTGTTTAGATCCATCTGGTACTTATGAGTTTAAAGGCATTGTTAAGTGCCTTACATTATGAATTTGATTCGCCCCATTAGGTATTTCAATTTACAGTAAAAAAAAAAGGAACATCTCTGGTAGTCTAGTCACATACTTTTTTCTCTGAAAATCAATACTCCATTTGTTCTACTTTGAAATGTGTGTTCCGTGACGGAATGTCTGTTTTTGGTTTGGTCTGCATGACTCGGCCCACTGCCAATTTACCCAACAGGTAAATGTCCTCAATCTGACAACCTGTGTGAGTGTCGAGTCTGATGAAGGATGGGAGGGAGAAATAATATTTTGAATTTGGACTGCAGAACCCATTTCAGCCACTAGCGTAGTGCATCTTAAAGACACTCACTTATGTACTGCTGCTGTACACTGTACTGCTATATTAATGATTATGTGTATATGTTTGTGTCAGAGAGTCACGCGGCAGAACTGGATGGAGGAGAGAAGGCAGACAGAGAGGCTGATGGGAAAGTAAGTAGGACATGAATCTAGTATTTAATATAAAAACAGTCCTGTGACTTGTGTAAAGAACACATGCATGTTATGACAAGAGGGATGCGGTACATGATGGAGTCATGGGTTTACAGATCTGGCCATTAAAAATGCGCCTATTTTCACGCGGCAGCCTGCAATTCGGCACGCGTGATCACGGGTCTGCCTGCAGACGCTTTTTCAGATTTTTTTACAACGTTGTTGCGCTTCATATAATATCCACCAGGTGGCGCAAGGAACAACATTCTGTAGCCAAACCCCGCACAAACATGGCTATTTGGACAGTATTTGTTATGTCTGTTGTTTCAATATCTGGCGCCATAATCGGTAATTCATTCTGTATGAGACGGCAAAGTATTTATAATTCAGTTTCTTTTTTATTAAGTTAATTTAGAAAAAAAAAAGTTTGGAGCATTTTTGTTCGCTAAACGTAAGCTTTTTGTTTCTTAAAGACCAAGCGGCAGACAGTGAGTTGACCTACTCTGTGTTTCAATTTGCCTTCTCAAATCACGAATTGGCTAAAATAAAATCCATAGATGTAAAATAAAATATATAAATACTAATAGATATAAATGTGCGCTATTAGGTGCATATCCAATCGTTTGTGCGGAGAGAGCAAAACACATTTTTAGGACATGAAGGCTCAAGCGCGATCAGTTACATTTTTTTCAGTGGAAAATATTTAACCGTTATTTTTTGTCAGACATGATAAATAAATATGTAGAAAGACTTAAATTACTACTTAACGAAATAAAACAAATAGAAAACAAAAACTGTTTTATTATGTAGCTAGTCCGTAGAGATGCATTTCTGTCTAAAGGCACGTCCAACGAGGATATGAGGAGGATTGTTAACTGCATCATCACTGACTCAGAAAACAGTAGTTTCTAAATAAATAATTAAAATATATCCTTACTATTTTTATTTTTTAATATAATCATTTCTTAACTCAAAATAAAATATTAATAAACCTATCTCTGATAATCCTGGGTTATGGTCACGCAGGTTTATTTATGCATTAAACATAAGGATGTCGTTACCTCGACAAAATGATCTCGGGGCCACGACATAATATGACGTTCCCACGAGTTTATTTGTCGTTGCCACGACAAACATAAGTGAACCGAAGGTGTCCCCTCCAGGTCACCGTACAAATGAGTCTTTTAGCTTGCAGCGATGTTTGCTCCCGCTTCAGTTCAGTGCGTTACACGACTGCCCCCTACTGATCATGTCTTTCCTGTGTCAGAGCATTTTCTGAGATCCCTCAGAATACACCGGCGTCACGCGAGACCACTTTACTTCCCGTGCGCATTTTAAATGGCCAGATCTGTATCTCGAGAACTTCAGAGGCCTGTTGCACAAAGCTGGTTTAGTTTTTTGCACAGGTAAGTTTGCGTTTAGAAAACTGGCTTTTTACTGGATGTGTCATACTTTCAGGTAACACGGTTAACTCTTGGGGTTATAAAATCTGGATCAACCCTGAGTTGAGAGAGAACATTTATATCAAGCTTTTTGAACCAGCTAAACCTGATCTTAACCAGTTCAGATTTGTTTGGTTTTGTCAAACAAATTTTAAACCTACTCTGAAGGCCACGGGTTAAAGATAAGTCTCTAATAGCAATCAATCATATGGACATTAGTGGGAGGTGTCAAATATGATTAGATTGTCATCACATGAATCAGTGCATGTGTATATTTGTGTGTTTATGCAGAAGGCCATTGTCCGTCCAGCTCTCCACGCGGAGTCTCGTCAGACACAGCTCAGCCACCTGCGGGATGAAATTAATGAGAAGCAGCGACACATCGACGACCTTACCGAGTGAGTCAGACTAAAACTACTTCCTGTATAGATGAACATGAAAGCCTTTTAGCGTAAGAGGTGCTAATGCTGTCACCACGTGTCTCGCAGTAAGAATCAGGCTCTGGAGCTGGAGCTGGCTCACGTGCGGTCCAGTCTCAGTAACCTGAAACTGCAGGATGACACCAAGAGCGCCTGCCTGGAGCAGCTGTCGTACGTTTTCTTCCACTCCTGCACAAATACACTGAGACTGTAAATCAGCTGCGTTTGCATGATAGTGTCGAGTGTAAAGGGAGGCTGTAGTTTGTAATGAATCTGTTTAGTGTGTGTTAACAATGGTTTCTCATCAGGTTTCAGCAGGAGAGAAATGAGCAGTCTAAACAGGATCTTAAGCGCCTTGAGGAGACTGTTGTAAGTTTCACATACACTTCCACTTATTCAACAGTTTTTTTGTACAGAGAGAACTTATCTACACTTTACCACATTGGGGTTCCCTTACCAAACCCTGCTGAAAAAACAGCATATGCTGGTTAGGTAGGTTTTGGTGCTGGGATGCTGGTATTTGTTGGTTTATGCTGGTCCTTGACCAGCAAGATGACCAGCATAAACCAGCTAAAACCAGCATCCCAGCACCAAAACCTACCTAACCAGCATATGCTGTTTTCTTCAGCAGGGAAAAGAAGTATACTTCAAGTTTATTTTATTAATTATACTTAAGTGAAGTTCAAATATATTTTTAAGTATACTTTATGTAGCAAGTATACAAATATCAGTGTAGTAGTATACTTACGTGTACTATTTCAATACTCCTTGGGACTAAATTGGCCCACTTTCTAGTATATAAAAGTATACTTTTAAGTATACTTTAAGTATAACAGTACACAGATTAACACAGATGTACACACTAGTTTACATCTATGCACTGCAAGTATACCAAAAGTGAACTTATAGGTATACTGATATTTTACAAATTAAAAACTGTTTTATGCATTTTATTATAGTCTCAGTAAACTGCTAGTTTAGTAGTTTTATACTGCAAGTATACTCGTACGTTTTCTTTAAGTGAACTTTACATCATACTTTAAGTACTACTATGTCCCTATTTAGGTATTAATTTGTATATATTTTGTCATGAATATCTGAACATACAAAACATCAAAAGAAAGAACAGGGTATAAACAAAAAACATTTTATTGTAGCTTCATGCATTCTTTTTTTATAAACACTTGAATGTGGGTAAGTTTCATAAATAAATGAACAGATAAACATTTTAAACAAAAACTAAAAAAAAGACTATTATTGATAATCGAAACGTAGATGGATTTTATCAACACCCTAAAGCTTTACAGTCATTATTACCTCTTCATGGGTGGACATTTTATTCCATAACGTTACACAGTTTTCCATATCTAAGGTTTTGATGCAGTTTTATGTCTGACGATTGTGTTAGATTACATGTGGAAGCATCTGTTGTTTCAGTTTCTTCTTCACTTGTGTTTTGGAAATTCTGTTCAGAAGATGTGTAACAGCGCCCCTATATATAACAATGAAAACACAGATTCTCAGAGCACAAGAATACAATGTCATTTTATATTTATGAGAAGTATATAAAGCACATTTCTGAGAAGTACATAAAAAGTAGACTAAAAGTATACTTTCCTATTTTAATTTAAAAGAAGTATACTAATAGCACACTTGAATAAACTTCTTTTTCGAAAGGGTTGTCAGTGTTTAGCTGACTGACCTCAAATCCTCTCCAGTATATACTCTATGTGTTCTACCATCCCCCATTACTTGTTCATTTGGGAGACCAGCTGGGGCCCTTTCTCTTGAGTAGGAGCCATGATTGCTCTGATCTGCCACACCCAATGATGGCCTGGTGCAGGGATGTCCAAGGATGTCCACTGATCCCACTTCCCTCAACAGTCTCTACAGTGGATGATGCCACAAATCTCCACAGGGCAGATCTTTGCTCTCTGTCCCCTAATCTTTAGTCTGTCCCCAAAAGAACAAAAAGACAAGATTAAAATTTGTGATTGGACTCTTGTTGCTGATGATAAGCTTAGATGTTTTAAGTCAACTTTAGTCAAAACATTCAGATTGAGACATGAAAATGTACACAGCATGAGTGAGACAGTTCTAGACAGAGTAGGTTACGCCACATAATATTTAATTTGACAAAATACTGCAGAATCTCTGATATGTTTGTTCATGGCCTTATATTCAATGAATGTTAAAAACAGTCTCTTACAGCATAGAGTGACTTTATAAACATCAAGATTGAGAAACTCCTAAGGTGACAGTGACAGGTGCTGGTATTGTGAAAAGGATTTAACAAACATTCATTTTTATTTCTGTTTAATGGAAAACTGTTAACTCCCTGGGGACGGCTGAATCGCCGGCGATACCAGCTTATTTTTTTTTTAGATCAGCGTAAAAGACACTAAAAATGCTCTGTCGGTTTCAGTCATACAAATTAGAGATATACATCATTGGAAACTGTAAAGTGTGTACTTTTATTTGTGCACACTCGCAAGAAAAACAGAAAGTTGTGCTTTTTTTTTTTTAGAATAAAGAAAACGAACAGGGTGATTTCTGTTTTCTCTGTCTCCGCGAACTGCTTTTAGAAATGCGTCACTTAAATCAGTAAAACTCGGTGAATACTCAGCACACAAACAGAAAAGTGGTATCTGCAGAAAGCTTTTAAACGAAGTAAGGTTTATCGAAAACAAATATTCTGTGATAAAGTAACCTATATGAAACCAAGGAGATGTCTAGTCTTTCCAGTTGTAACTAATTATATTTAATGTGATCACGCCCACTAGCGAAATTTCTTTGGTATTCAAATTAGCCATGTGCTACAAGCGCGGCAAGGACCGGAGTATCTGTACACGAGGAAACTCCCACATCACCGCAACAAAGCAACATGACTTCAAGTTCATCTTGGTTACAGTTTGTTTCTGAATGAAGACTTATATTTACCTCGATCAGAAGAAGGACGCGATGCAAGATGTTTTAAACAGATCCAACTCTTGTAGTTACGTTGTTGCTCCACATACACGTGCTTTAACATTCAGCATCTATTCATCAATAGGGCCATGTCCTGAAAAAGTTAATACTGTTTGTTAGTAACTAAAACAGATATTTGACTCTCATAGACATGTTTGTGGTCTTATAAAGCTGTTTCTGTCTCTGTCTTAGGCCCGTGAACTCCAGACCCTCCACAACCTGCGCAAGCTGTTCGTTCAAGACCTCACGACTCGGGTTAAAAAAGTCAGTTCCACATGAGAAAATGGATATTTTGTTTCGCAGATGTTCCGCTGTTGCATGTCTTTCTGACATGTTCTCCTCACACAGAGTACAGAAATTGGACCTGATGATAGTGGGGGGTCTAACACTCAGAAACAGAAGATTTCCTTTCTTGAGAACAACCTGGATCAGCTTACAAAGGTTCATAAACAGGTGAGGATGTGTATATCGTACAGATCACATGTCTGTGTAAATTCATTCTTAAACTGTTAATTGTGACAGTTTATACAAATAAATTAACTTTTTTTCCATTGAGCAAAGTGTTTCTATGATCACAGTGCATGAATAATAACAGTACCTTAGCTTAACCTTTCCAGATGTGATTCATGCATTGTTTTGATATTTCCAGACTTTTGTCATGATTAATTCACCTTCATGTCATTCCGAATCAATAAGACTTTTGTTCAACTTTAAAACGCAAATGAAGGTGTTTTTAATATTTTATCACTTTTGTGCAGCCATTGAAAGTCCATGCAACTAAATTGTTGTATCAGAAGGCTCCTAAAGATGCTGTAAAAGTCATCTATATGAATCAGGTGGTTTAATCTAAGTCTTTCGAAGAGACGTAACAGATGAACAGACTTAATTTAGGCTTTCTCAATGTGTACTTTTCTATCATGTAAGAGTGAGCAATAGGCACAGCATGTTTATGGAGACTAACAATTGAAAAAAATTCAGTATCATTTGCACCAGTGATATTTTCAGTGACGATGCTTATCAAACAATTAGAAAAAGTATAACGTATGAATTTTTAGTATAAATTTACCTTGATGTTTTTCACATGGTACTATCTGTATGAAAAAACACATCCAACACATATGTGAACAGTATACACATGCAGCTTTTGTGTTTTCAATTGTAATTACAAATACACCCACTTCCTAAAAAAAAAAAAAAAAAGAGTTTTAACCCCTGGTAAAAACGGTTTTATTTATAATTTCTGCTAATACTGTTTGCTCATGGCCTGCTCTGCTGTGTGTGTGCAGCTGGTACGTGATAATGCAGATCTGCGCTGTGAGCTTCCGAAGCTGGAGAAGCGTCTTCGTTCTACGGCTGAGCGGGTTCGGGCGCTGGAGACAGCACTGAAGGACGCTAAACAGGGCGCCATGAATGACCGCCGTCGCTACCAGCAGGAGGTGGAGCGCATCCGCGACGCCATGCGCCTTCGTTATCCCATGCGGCGTTCCAATGCAGCTCAGATCGGTATTGTGCCTTTGCTTAGTTTCACAAAAGAGTGCGTTTTCTTTTGCAGTGTGTGTGAAACACAAAACACAGTTTCTACTAAGAAGCAGTTCTACAAAAGGAAATATGAATTTTCCCTGCTCAGTTTAATTCAATATTGTTTTGTTTTGTGCGTAACCTCTGACAGCTAAGCCAGTGAGACCTGGACACCATGTCGCAGCCACGTCTCCCACCAGCTTCTCCTCCACACGCGCAAGCAAACCTGCCACATCCTACAGCAATGCTCTCTTCCAGCAAGAGGAAAAATCTGCGGTTCAGAAAACCAACACGTGAGTGTCTGTCCTCCCTCTCCAGTTCCAGTCTGTCTGTCTGCTGTCTTCTCCTCTTCTCATCTGGCGTTTGTTTATTTCAGTGTTGGATACAGCACTGTGAGATCCATAGACATACTGAGCTCCTGTCCGCTCGACGTGGAGAACGGTGAGTGTGTGTGTGCTCTGACTGCACTAAAACCATTTGTCCACTCGAAATGCTGCTGATACTTGGCCAGGAGATCTATGAGCCTCACAAACAACCCTGAGAGTCATGTAACCGATCATATAACTACATAAGCAGCCCACAAACAACCAAAATGATGCATTCAGGTATTTATGACTGTAACTTAGTTTAACATTTAATGCAGTCCTTACCAACTGTCCACAAGTCTTTAATGTAACAAAGTTCAAAATCTCAAACATTAATAAAAGTAATTTCTTGTTTTCAAAGATTCAACCAGCCCAGTGTTTTTAAGCACAACTGGACCAGAAATGAGGAGCTTATAATAGAAGTGATCAGTTTACCCAGGGATCTTGTTATTGTGAAATCTCTACCTGGTACAGACGTACCTTGTCTTTGGGCCTCTAATGTTCAGGACCAGTAGGTTTAAAAAGCAGATGCATAGCCATTATGTAAGCGTAAGCCCAGAACCGCTTTTTCCTCACCACCTTATTTTTCAATGCCAAAGTAAGCTATTTTTTACGAATGTGCAAGACTTCATGTTCAGGTAAATAACTATGAGAAAAAAGTGCAGTAAAAGGGCAAACTATTTGCGTTACAAGTAAATAATATAACAAATACGTTTGCAAACAGGGCCTAAAACTTTTTGCCACACCTGCCAATGGCTGGTGATGTGATAAAATTTACCGGCCAATTTTTTTTTTTTTTTTACCAGCCATGAATGTTTCTTTTACTACTACAATGACAAAACATATTTTCAATATTTTTAGTTTGTCCTGCTACTGGTGTCTCTATTTAATGCATTTTCCCGCAATCTTACCTATTAGTGGCCATTCAACATTACAGTATAATTGAAAGCTATTATTTCTTATTTTTAGGCTCTGAAATATCAAATTCTTCTTTGATTTACATCAATGACAGACATCAGCAGACAGGTTTCACTTTAAAAGCAACGCGGTCTCTTTAAAACCAGATGCACATAACACGAATCTGAAACATATCCGATTTTCTCTAAACTCTTTACGGTCATAAAAGACTTTATAACTCATTTAAGTCTACGTTTACGAGGTAACTTACCAAAACCATTTTGCATGTTTTACTTCACTGCACCGTTTAGGCCACATTCTCGAGTTATAAAGAATAAAGAAAGAAAAAGTTCATCTTCCGAAATGCAGCTGCAATATCTTCTCAGGTGAAAGTTATTAGAAGCGTGTCTAGGGACAAGTTGGCCATCACACTGCTCTGACCGCATCAGTCCGTTTGTATTCTGTTATTTGATTCGCTCTTGTCTTAAACAGCTAATCACGATGATCTTGTGTTCAGAAAATGTTATTTTATTTGCTAACGTCAGAAACAGCGAATCTCTTTAAAAACTGGCTGTTGTTTTCACTACATTGCATTGTTATATTTCATAAAAGTTTTACCCACCAACTAGCGATTGACGCTGTTACATATACTCACCAATGTCGACTTTTACTAGTGTTCAATTTAGGCCCTGTTTTCAAATATAAAGCGGCATATAGCAGACTGTTTTTGTGTATAGCTGAAATAACTGAAAGTGAATGACACCTGAAGCCATGCACATTTACATTACAAAGGGCTGCACCCAGTCTCACGTTAAAAAATGTAGTGGATACAGCATATTTGTTTGCTTGTAACAGTAGTAACCTTTTATTCTTCTTTATGCTTTTCAGGAAATAGTACAGATATTAATGATAACAGGTAAGTGAAACTCGTATCTATCATGACGACGTGTATTGACTTACGTTAGACAAGACTCAATTGCATTTTGTCGCCTAAAGTCTAAACTGAGAATTTTAATTTCAATATTTAAGTTTTTATTAGCTTGTTTACATGCATTTTTAAAAGAATAAAACAAAGCCTGCTTTTGTTTGATCCACAATACAGCAAAAACAGTAATATTGTGACATTTTTACTACCTAAAATAACTGCTTTCTATTTGGATATATTTTAAAAGGAAATATATTTCTGTGATTTCAAAGCTAATTTTTTTGCAACATTACTCCAGTCATACTATCCTACAGAAATCATTCTAATATTCTGATTTGCTTCTCAAAGCACATTTATTATTATTACGTCGAGAACAGCTGAGTAGAATTTTTTCATTTTCTTTGATGAATAGAAAGTTCAGAAGAACAGCATTTATCTGAAATAGCTATCTTTTATAATATTATAAACATCTTTATCAACACTTTTGATCCATTTAAAGCATCCTTGCTAAATAAAAGTATTGATTTCTATAATTAAAAATATATAGATTATTCTGACTCCAAGCTTTTCAAAGGTAATGTTACTGAAGCTTTTTATTTCAGGTAAATGCTGATCTGTGGATCTTTCTATTCATCAACAAATTCTAAAAATAGGATATATACAGTGCCTTGCGAAATTATTCATACCCCTTGATTTTTTTTTCACATTTTGTTATGTTGCTGCCTTATGTTAAACTACTTTAAATTACCCACATCAGTCTACATTCCCTACTCCATAATGACAAAGCAAAAAATAGGTTTTTAACATTTGTGCAAATTTATTAAAAATAAAAAACTGAAAAGATCCCATTGTATAAGTATTCATACCCTTTTCTGGGACACTCGAAATTCAGCTCAGGAGCATTCATATTGCTTCTAGATGTTCCTACACTTGGAGTGGAGTTAAACTGTGGCAAATTCATTTGAATGAGTCTGATTTAGAAAGACACACCTCTCAGAAAAGGTCTAACAGCTGAAAATGCATCTCAGAGCAAAAACCAAGATAACTGCCTGTAGAGCTCAGTGACAGACTTGTGTTAAAGGAGAACTCCGGTGTGATTTTGACCTAAAGTGTATTGAATCATGATACCGAGTGTAAACGTACCTTGCATATCTCATCTCGTCTTGTCCACTGCTGTCCGAAATCTGGAGTCAGTTAGCCGATGCTCACAACAGCTTGTCAATGATATTCAATCGGGCATCGAAGGAGCCATGTAAATAAATCACTGTTTTACGCCATTTACGAGGCACAAAGTAGCTCCAGACTTCATTGGTAGACTTCCAAGGGCCCTGACATTTAAAACGAGACATTGAGAACTCAGAAAAAGCACCGGTAGTTTATTTACAAGTAGATTTATACAGACAGTAACCGCAAGAAGTTTAGCGGCCGCCGCCATCTTAAATGTAGTCACGATAAGTCGAGTGTCGATCACCAAGGAATTTATCAGCTTATCAACGTACCAGGTTGTAGTTTCCTTGGTGCTCGACACTCGACTTATCGTGACTACATTTAAGATGGCGGCGGCCGCTAAACTTCTTGCGGTTACTGTCTGTATAAATCTACTTGTAAATAAACTACCGGTGCTTTTTCTAAGTTCTCAATGTCTCGTTTTAAATGTCAGGGCCCTTGGAAGTCTACCAATGAAGTCTGGAGCTACTTTGTGCCTCGTAAATGGCGTAAAACAGTGATTTATTTACATGGCTCCTTCGATGCCCGATTGAATATCATTGACAAGCTGTTGTGAGCATCGGCTAACTGACCCCAGATTTCGGACAGCAGTGGACAAGACGAGATGAGATATGCAAGGTACGTTTACACTCGGTATCATGATTCAATACACTTTAGGTCAAAATCACACCGGAGTTCTCCTTTAAGGCAATGATCTGCGGAAGAGTTCGGAAACAAATCTGCTGCATTGAAGGTTGACAGAAGCATTCTCCATAATGGAAGACGACTGGAACAACTAGGACTCTAGAAAATGTCTGCCAGCCCCCATCCAAGCTGACAGAGATGGAGAGGTGAAAAGGTGAGGCAAAGAATGTCAGATAATTGCCAAATGCAGATGTGCAAAGATGGTCACATCAGACCCGAAAAGACTTGAGGCTGTAAAGGTGCTTCAACTATGGACTGAGTTAAGGGTATGAATACTTATGCAATGTACTTATTTCAGTGTTTTATTTTTAATAAATTTGTAAAATTTGCAAATCTGTTTTTTTGCTTTGTCATTATTATGGTGTATGGAGTGTAAATTGATGTGGGGACAAACTAATTTAAAGCAGTTTAACATAATGCTGCAACAAAACAAAAAGTAAAAAAATGAAGGGGTATGAATACTTTTGCAAGGCACTGTATATAATATTTAAAAAATATTTCTTGAACAGCAAATCAGCATATTCAGACCTTTCCACACTGAGCGCCATGCAAAAACGCGAGGCGAATCGCAGACGAATGGTGCGTTCACACCGAGCGCGAACCGATTGTTCGCCTTCTGCTAATTCATGAAAACAGACAGCGTTCTCCTCCAGATCACATAATTCAGTGGAGAATTAATAGAAATTATATTAAGAACATGCAAGAATAACCATCTGTTCTCAGATGCAATAATAACAAGAGCGCATCCTCTTCTCTCTAGAAATACTCTTCTTCTGTGTTTGTTTACACTGGTTTTCGAAACAGCACCACCACCAGCAGCTGCTCTGGGCACGTGATGTAATGCTCAAATCGTATTGGATGGCTGTGTTTTTGCTTTGCGAAACTGAAAAGATTAGTCAGACTGGTTGTTAAAAAAACATTCGCTTTTTTATGTGATGTTTTGTTTGCAGTCTATGTGGAAGCATCCATATGAATTTGTTGTTTTATTCCAGCACGTCATCGCGTGCAATATTCATTCCGCTTTTTCACGCTGAGTTGAAAGGCCTTTAGAGTGATTTCTGAAGAATTATGTAACACTGACTGGAGACTGAAGTAATGATGCTGAAAATGTAGCTTTGATTTTTTTTTTTTTTTTTTTTCACAATATTACTGCTTTTGCTGTGTTTTGGATCAAATAAATGCTGGCTTGGTGAGCAGAAGAGAAAAAAATTAAATCAATTCAAAAATGTTAGACTGGTAGCGCAGCTGCATTGAGTATGTTTACGCTCACTTCTTCTGTTTCAGGAGCGATGTTCACTGTGGCAGCATGGTTGACGATGCTTCACGAATCTACATCATGCAACAGGAGACTGCAGCCAGTTAATCGTTTAATGTAAGCCAGCGCATTTACATATAATGAGCTAAAAAACTGATGTTTTCATTGGTGTGCTCTGCAGATTCTCATTTTTTCCCGCTTTCTGCAGATATTCCAGTTGTCTGCATGCAGCCGTCCTGCCCTCGCCATCTTCGTAGAGCTCCAGAACTTTCATTCCTAGACTTCTTGGCTCTGTAGCGTCTTATATCGTTTGGAATATATCGTTCATGCGGAGTCATATCACGTATCCCGTCTCATGTATCTCACTGTTGCATGTTTGTCTGTTTAGTAAGAAAACAGCTCATAGGTTGTAAATGAACCCTCACGTACAGTAGATATTTGAATACACAAATCTGCATTGCTTGCATTATAATACAGGAGAGTACTAGAAATAACTTCCCTTTAGTCTTGCTGAGCCTTAAAGACAGACAGTTCAATATTGTGAATGTGTATGCGCAAATACACACTCCTAGATTCGCATATAACAGTGTGTGTCATCATGTAGATTTTGATACATATTATATTCAAGTACTGACTACCTCCAATTGTGAAAAAAACAACATTTTTAAGTAATGTTTGATTTGCGTTGTATTTATTTTCGCATCAAAAATGATTGGGAAGACAATTTGCTGTGATATGTCGAGGAAACATATCATAGTGATTCACAGATGCTGCGCTTCGAAAAATGCTTTCGTTATTCTGCCAAAGGCTCTGACCAATCACGGCTCTGATTTCTCTCACAAAATCCTGATCAGCCAGTCAGGATGACGGAATGAAAAGTCGTGTGATCTTTCCCTGCAGGATCCCGTAAGCTGGCCTGTCAGACGAATGTGTGACTGCATTCTTTCTGTTTGTTCAGTTCTCTTTCAGGATATGCTTCACTTGTATATTAAGCAAGACAATGAATGACTAAGGCCGTATAAACTGTATTATGATGAAGGTTTAATTATAGATTTAGTTCGCTTCTCACACTTCTTCCCTATTTCAAACCTCTGTCGTCACCACTAGAAGAGAAAATTTCACATCGGACACTTCAGAAACAGTTGAAGAGCATTTGTGCAATAGGTCAGCTGATTTACTCAAGATATCTTTATTGAAGGTTGTTTTATGTGATATATGTACAGTGTGCTAGTTTGCTGGAAGCCAATCCGAAAAAAATAAATGTAATTCCAAGAAAACTGATTATTTGTGTCTGTTTGTGTGTTAAAGAGTTGAAAAAAGAATGTCTTCGATTCTATCACTTGACTTATTGACTTTTTACTTTAATATATGATGCTCACACATTTTGACACAATTGTGGTTAGCATACGAAATGCTCTGGGAATAATGTAATGAATTTAGTAGACTGCTAGTACAGGTCTTCAGGAGGCCTGTTGGATGAAATTAGTCAAGTATTTCAACAGGATTTTATGATTCTGTGATTGCAGAATTCAATAAATACACAATTAAGAAAACACTGCATTATGAGACAGCATGCATTTTTTCATTTACACATTTTTTAACAAAACACGGTAACTAGAGAAAGGGAGCAAAGCAAAATTGCTAAAATCCATAATTCAGAGTCCAAACACATGTGTCTGCATTGTGGTAGATCAACTAGGGTGAACCTAGGCCTGGAGCTAGCTTTAGCTTTTTGACATTTTAAAGAACAAGGGCCAGATTTACTAGCCACTTGCATCTGTGCAAACCGTCTTTTGGTGTTAAAATAGTACTGTCAGAATTGAATAAAGACATGCAGTAAAGAATTAGTGCTAAAAAGGCATGGACAGTTATTTTTGCCCCTGACCTTATTGAATATGCATTTGTAGGAGTTTCTCTTACAGACACTAAATTTATGGGAGGAGAGTATTAAAACGAATCACGCTACACGATTTACTAATTTACTAATTTTTAAATCGTAAATCGATTGTTTCTGTCAGTAATCAAAAATTTTGATTTGAATAAAATCGAATAAACCATGTAACAATGCTCAATTACGCCATTTTTTTTGCTCGTGATGCGGAGCATGTGAGGACCTGAAACAGCGAGATACATCTTTTAATCTTACTCACAAAATGTGTTTTGCAATATCATATTGTTTAATAACGACGTGTGTGCTGTATGCGGCTAAACTTTTCTCAAAGACATATTTTTTCACTCGCGATACGGAACAGACCAGAGTGCTGTGTACATCCCTACTAACTTTTTCTCAGAGATTTTTTTTTCACTCACGATGCGGAGGAGACAGGTTTTATCAAGGAAACACCGAAAGTAAGTGTTTTATCTCAGTTGTGATATGTATTTTATAAGATAATACTTCATGATATTCATAACGTTATGCTGTTCGCGCCTAAATGAGCCTTAACGTTCTCACAGATTTGAATTGCGATGCGGTGCTGACGCAGAGGTCGCGTTTAACGGGGAAACGTAAGAAGTAAGTTTTTTACTTAATTTAAAATATGTGTTTTATAACGTCATATTTATTTACATTGATATTTATGTGTTGTGCATAGGGATGTTAACCGATGACCGTTTGACCGGTGGTTGACCGTATCAACGTTAACCGGTCAAAGTTGTCGGTAGTCGGTTAAAAAAAAAAAGTGCCGGTGCGTCTTTTACGCATTCTGAAGGTGCCTGTTTTATCCATTGGTTTTATCATGTTGCAGTCTATTAGGCAACATTCCGCATAAGATGGGCTTAGATTTGGAAATACATTACATCTACATTTCAGTGGTAACCGATAAGGTGATGATGATCATCATCTTTCTTTATTATGGTTAGCACTAACGTTACCTCAACTAAAGCGGCGTCTCTTCGGAGCTGTCATTTTCTTAAATGAGCCGTGGCAATGTTTCAAATGAGCTTCTAACCTAGACAAACGCCTTTATTTTCAAAGCGATCACCTTGTACCCAAAGTTACCATTTGAAACTAAGGAGCCATTTGTCCTACGATTACATACAACAAGCTCTTCGGCGCTGCGTTTGCGGGACTCATGTTTCGCGCCGTAGGGGATTTTAAAAAAGTGACGTGAGTGGCGGTGTGTGTGTGTGTGTGTGTGTGTGTGTGTGTGTGTGTGTGTGTGTGTGTGTGTGTGTGTGTGTGTGTGTGTGTGTGTGTGTGTGTGTGTGTGTGTGCGGGAGGCAGAGCGGCAGATAGAGGCCGCGATCACACCGAACGCGTTTTTGCAGTTGGAGGCGCCTCTTTTGAATGGTTTTCTGTTGGCAGTGAGCGTTCTACGCGCTGCTTATGCGCCCAGGCGCCTCGCGTTTTCACCGCCTGCTGCGCCTCGCGTTTATGCAGGAGCGCTCTGAGCGCGTGAAGTTGAAAAAAAAAAATCAACTCTGAGCGGAAAAACGCCCAACGTCATTCGCGTTCTTTTCCATTGTCCAATCGAATGAATGGAGAGGCGGGCCTTCTGTTGTGGTGACGGAATTTTACGGTTGCTTTGGTGTCTATCGTGGGTAACCCGGAGCTGTATTATTTAGGGTTTCTGCTAATATGACAGTTTACTTAACAGCATAAAACTAAGATTTTAGAGTGCTCGCGCTATAATCCTTTGATTTGACTGACAGGACAGCTGTTGTGGTCGTTGCTTATCAACATTAAAAAAACGCAGCACGCTCTTTTATTAAAAGTCACCAAAAAAAAAAGGCAGTGCTGTGCGCCTCGCGTTTTTAGAACTAAAAGACGCGTTCGGTGTGATCGCGGCCAGATGCGACAGAGTTGCGAAATTGCAGGCGCGGCTCGAAATGGCTGTTATTTCAAATAGCGTACCATATTTTAAACTAATCGGTTAACCGGTTTCAACCGGCTAATGAGGCTCGGTGGTCGGTCAAGAAATTTTTTAGTTTTCGCCATCCCTAGTTGTGCACTTATTAGGGGTGGGCGGTACACCGGTGTCATAGTCATCACCGGTGTGAGATAGCGCCACGACATGGATTTTCTAATACCGTCAATACCGGTATATTTAAAACATTACATTTTCTTCAAACGTTCAGTTGTGGTCTGAATACCTGTCCTTATACTATATATCTTGTTGTAAATAAAAAAGTAAAACATATTCGTATCAGCTTTGCAGGTGGTAGGTAAAAGGGGAGTGGCCATTAAACGGCTGGTGAAACATCGTGAAGAAAGGTCGGCCCTGTAGCCTATACCAGGAGCGGAGTGGCAATCGGGACGTCCGGGACTTTTCCCGGTCAGCCGGCCAAAGGATTTACACAGCGGATCACAAATTGAGCAGGCGCGAGGCGAACGCGACCGGCCTGTTTACGTTTACTTTCGATTTTGTAAAGGGAGCAGCACATCTTATAATAGATATTTGTCAGTGAGTACAAGATTGCAACAAATCCTCCAGTCTATTTTTGTCATCTCTCTTTACTTTCGACCCGTGATCGTTCAAATCTAAAGGTCATTGTACACTGAGTCCGATTTTCGTATGTGTGTTTTTTTTTTTTAGTTTTCTCATATTCGCCATCCTTATCAAAATGCTTATTATGGATGTGAAAATGCAGAACATCAAACATGATCCAAATTTTTTTATGACGGATGAAAGTTTCAGAGGCAGTGTGTAAACTCGATTAACATAACCTGTATTTTTTTTAACGTGCAAAAATGTCGGACGAAAATTTCGTACTCACGTGTGCAAAGACATTAGGTGCGTTCGAGATGCACTACACTAGCCTGCCACCGGCTGGCGAGAGCAGCCCCTTGCAGTCGGGGGAGGAGTAAAGAGACGGCCGTCAGGTCGGACACTTATAGGTTTCCGTAGTGTGCTGAAACATTTTTCTTAGCAGTATACTTTAATTTTAACTCTTAAACAATAAGAATATATGTTTACCATATCGCCTAATCTTCATTTTCATCATTAATGTTTTGTTTGAATATCAGATATTCGATATAAAGATTGATTACATACAGGAACTTTTTTAAGAAAAGCACGCAGCACACGTCCTGCTTGTCATCACATAATCTGACCAATGAGAATAAAGTGTGTCGTCATCAAGGCTTTCGCAGCCGGTTTTAAGCAGCTGCAGCGCCTGACCTCTGCGGCTGCTCTCGTTTTGCTCTCACGGTACTTTGATGGAACACGTGATCGAAAGGCGGCTGCAGCGCCGATCAAAGTCGGACAAATGATCTTACCAGAATGCATTGTTTTGTAAGGCGGCAGCCGATTTCTGGCGGCGCCGCATGAAGTCGAACGCACCTATTAACTCCAGCAGCTGGTGTTGGATGCAGGGTTGCCAAGTCCGCGTTTTTCCCCACAGAATTGGTCTACTTTTAAACTGTTGCCATGGGTTGATTTCCCCCAGTTATTTAAAGGTTTTAAATATTGCAGAAATTAAATTTAAAAAAATAATTTTTGTTTTGTTGTACACTGTTAAGTAAGATCTTTAGGTTTTTTGCAAAATAAATATGTTGAGAATGCATAATACTCTCCCATGTCTCTTTTTGATAAGGATACCTACCATATACTTATTATATTATGAAAAGATTAACTTTATTCACATACTAAATGGACAGGACAGGCTACTTCTCCGAAAATGTACCAAAAAAAGTAATACCGTGATATTATACCGGCACCGTTCAAAAGATGAAAAATACCGTGATATTAATTTTAGGTCATATCGCCCACCCCTAGCACTTATACATTTTGTCTCAGAGCTATATTTTCCTACACTCCCAGGAGCAGACGGGGAAGCTGATTTTATCAAGGAAAACACAGGAAGTATCGTTAAGTGTTTACCTCACATTAAGTAAAGTATAATATTACTGTATGACAATATTAATATGCTCTGTGTGCATCTAAACATTTCTCACAGATTTTAATTGCTATGAGGTGCTGATGCAGAGGTCGCTTTTAAAAGGGAAATGTAAGTATTAAGTGTTTTAGCTCATTTAAAATATGCATTTTATAACATCACATTGATCAATAGTGATATTTAGTGATCTTTGTGCACTCTTAAACGTTTTTTCAGAGATATTTTCTTTCACTCATGATGTGGAGCAGACGGGGAAGTTGGTTTTTATCAAGAAAAACACAGAAAGTAAGTGTTTTATCTCATTTACATTATGTATTATATAGGATATTACTACTTTATGATGATAGTTGTATGCTGTTTGTGTCTAAACCAGCCCAAATGTTTCTCACAGATTTGAATTGCGACGCGGTGCTGACGTTAAGGTCGCTTTTAACAGGGAAACGTAAGTAGTAAGTGTTTTACCTTATTTAAAATATATTTGTGAACGTCATATTGATTTATAGTGATATGTATGTGTTGTGCACTCCTAAACTTTTTCTCAGAGAGATATTCTTTCTATTCTTTCTTTCACAATGATGTGCTTGAAGAGTATACTCTAAGTGGGTTGAGAAGAGCTTTGTTAGGACACATGCCAGATACATGGATAAGCCACATATTTTAAGATTATTGATCATCATGTCTAATGTTTTGATTATTGAACAATAATACTAAAGAGTCTGATCTCCTTCCAAAAATGTATCAAATGTAAGTTTTTGGTATGATATGGTCATTTGTTTATGAATTATGACTATGCATCCTAAGAAAGCATGGCATCTACACTAATACTAGTCTGTTTTGTTCTTATTCCGAGGCCACTGTAGCCACCCAGATCCAGACTGTATCCAGATCAGATGGTCACTGCAGTCCACTGGATCCAGTCCGAATCCAGTCCAGATGGTGGATCAGCACCTAGAGACGACCTCTACAGCCCTGAATGTCAGCGGAGACCAGGACAACTAGATGAGCCCTAGAGACAGGTTTCACCCTAGTGAACTCCTCATCAACTACACACCCATTGGCGCAAGACCACAGGAACCAGACTAGTCCTCTACTCAATCTGACTTTATTGCAGCCTAGATTTAAACTGCTGGTTTCGTCAGGCCAGAGGAGAATGGAGAACACTATTTCAACACATTATTTCCCTGTTTTACACTGTAAACCTACTTTGACACAATCTGCATTGTAAAATGCTCTATATAAATAACGGTGACTTGACTACTGTACTTGATACTTGTCTCTGATAGGTTAAACATAAGTATGTTTACCTCTACCTTAACCCAAATCTGGTTTAATCTGTGCCAATAGCATTCATTCACTTACTAAATCCTGTAATTCTCTTCATTTACAAAAATAGTACACAGCAAAATCTCCAGTGTTGAAATGTTTGTGATCTGTTAATAAACTGAATATACAATCATTTTGGTTATGGTTATGCTGACTATTTTCAGAATGTTGAAAACAAAACCTTTATTAATATATGCTTGTAGTGTGGTAGGGAGTTTATAATTATGTACCTAATCATTGTGAAAATTAACTTTTAATTGGTGTTTAATACAATCTTGCAGAGAGCAATACATTATGTACTACGGAGTAAATTGTACACTCTTGGTGTAAAATAATGTACACTGTTGAGGAGTATGTATTCAACCCTTTTTAAAGTGTTATTTAAGCACCAGACCGGTGGGACCTATATATACACCAGAAAAGTGTTAAATTTACCACCTGTGGAGTTAGATAAACACTGGGCAATTTGCTGTGTTGGGTCTGGCATATCACATTTTCCTCTTCACAAAGGTTAAGGTCAGGCGAGTTTGCTGGCCAATTAAGAACAGGGATACCATGGTCCTTAAACCAGGTACTGGTAGCTTTGACACTGTGTGCAGGTGCCAAGTCCTGTTGGAAAATTAAATCTGCATCTCCATAAAGTTGGTCAGCAGCAGGACGCATGAAAACGTCCTGGTATACAGCTGCGTTGACCTTGGACCTCAGAAAACACAGTGGACCAACGCCAGCAGATGATGGCACCCCAAACCATCACTGACTGTGGAAACTTTACACTGGACCTCAAGCAACGTGGATTCTGTGCCTCTCCTCTCTTACTCCAGACTCTTTCTGTGCCTCTCCTCTCTTCCTCCAGACTCTGGGACCCTGATTTCCAAAGGAAATGCAAAATTTACTTTCATCAGAGAACATAACTTTGGACCACTCAGCAGCAGTCCAGTCCTTTTTGTCTTTAGCCCAGGCGAGACGCTTCTGACGCTGTCTGTTGTTTAAGAGTGGCTTGACACAAGGAATGCGACAGCTGAAACCCATGTCTTGCATACGTCTGTGCGTAGTGGTTCTTGAAGCACTGACTCCAGCTGCAGTCCACTCTTTGTCAATCTCCCCCACATTTTTGAATGGGTTTTGTTTCACAATTCTCTCCAGGGTGCGGAGGACAGAGTGGCCACTCCTGCTCCTCCTCCCTCTAGAAGTTACGCACAGAGGAAGCGTGATGCTTAAGTTAGGAGTTAAGTAGAGAGGATCTTAAATGATTGATCAGTAGAAGGCGCTCTAATAATCAACACTCTTGACACTAACACCCCTTAGTGCAAGCTGTTGTGACATGTACATGTGTATCTCAAGATGTTTTTTTGACTATTCAGACATTTTTCTGGACATTGTAGTTAGCAGAGCTTGGGCTATGTTCAAGCACTCTAAGACACGGAAGCGTGAGAAGCGAGCCTAGGCATGATAGTCAAGGTCCAACAGTGTGGAATTAGAGCCATGCTGCTTAGAACGCATCTGTCGAATCCCTTATCCCTAATCCTACCTAGAAAATGTTCCACCAGCAACCACTGGCCAGAATGCTGGAACAAAGCTCCCTCATACCAACCTGCCAGGATATTGAAGTATTGGAATCTATTCACAAGGTACAGCATCCTTCCTTGAATTTACAGATAGAATTTACAGAGGAGTATGTGAGCATCTCCGACCTCAAGCCAGTTCTCCACCTTCTGGCCACATCATTCCTGGCTGAAGATGATCAAAGACATGAGCAAGATAATGTATATTTTATATTTTCATTTATTTATTAAAAGGCTGTCTTTTATAGTCCACGGACAGTATGTAAAAAGTGCAATCCACATGTTTACATATGTTTATTACAGTGACTTGTAAATCTAAATACTGAGTGTGTTATAGCCACAGATTTATTTATTTATTTTTGCAGGTTACACCAGGCTTATTTGTCAGTGTTTTATGTTGTCAGGAAAATTTTTACATGTTTACAAGGCTGCGAATTCAACAAAACAATATACTACTATGATAGAATTATATAAATAAAATATGTCATGGATATGACGGTGCAAATGCAATGAGTGGTGCCTATTTTGTTCAGAAACAGATTCTTCCAAGGGAAGCCAAAGCAATTTACATCCACTGCTTCTCCCACAACCTGAATCTTTTTTTTTAATGGCGCCTGCCAGAATGTAACAGATGTGCATGAATATTATGACACCATACAAAACTTTGTCTTTTTTAGTGGGAGCATAAAGAGGTGGGAAGTGTCAGGGGTATTTAACTAAAATTTAAAAAAGGTCCAGTTAGAAAATGTTTTAAAGCACAGGTCCAGAGGATCATAATGTCTAGTTAGTGTGATATATAGTTAGCCTAGTAGTTGTATCAACATCTGCATGTAATCCATATCTGACTGTCAAATTAAATTAGTTCAGTACAATACTTTTTGACAATATTTTTTGTCATGTAACATAGAACTGAACATATATGTATGACTGTAGATATGTGTAATGTTCTCTCATTAACTAAAAAGTAGGGGTGAATTTCGAAATGAGAAAATAAATAAAATGTAAAAATGGTGAAAAGCTTGAATTTCCCCTTTTCAGTTTTACATATTGACTCAACAGTTGCAACCAATTTTACAGTTAATACATCTCAACACGTCTTTGAACAATTGAACAGTTTTAGAGTCCCACTTCCCCACTTTTTTTTGCTTAGTGAGAGATTTGAGCTCGAGCTTATCTTGCCAGGATTTTAAATTTGGGCTTGAATGGAGTCAGGGCAATTTGTACGCACATGTGGAGGTACTCATTGGTGAGCCTGGAACAATATTTCATTTTGATTATGTTCATTGTGAAGGAAGATGCCTGGCAGTTGTATGTGGAGCCACTTTCCTCAGACCTGGGAAAGCGGTCTCAGGGACCATTTGGAGCCAGAAAATGGAAGGGTCAGTTCTTACAAACTGCTCTTTCAGGGCCACATCAGCTTGGAGATCGACCAGTTGCATCTGGAGAAACCCAGCATTTACATTTAAAGTGCTGTGCGACTTCCTTCGAGAACCCCCTGACATCTGTTTATGAGAAATGGGTTCTGAATGAACATGGTGAGCTGCTGTCCAAACAGTTGCTGAAGTTTACAATCAGCTTATCAATAATGTCATCAAAATAAGACATCTCTCTGTCCCTGAACCTGTTCCTGCACTGCTGGGAAATGTGCACAAACTCCCTGCAGGTCTTACTTGAACACCTCAAGTTTCCTCTGAAAGGAGCGGACGGCCATATTCAGTTCACAAATTGACTAGTCCTTGCCCTGTAGCCTTAAATTCAGTTCATTCAGAGAAACAGACAAGTGAGTATGAGTAAACGAGATATAAGAAAAATGGTGCTCTCCAAAAAGAAGTGATTATGATAAAAAAAAATATGTGTTTTAAATCATAACCTTCTGTTTTGGTTATAGGTCCGGGTTCATATGGGATGGCTTCTGGATCTGGAACCAGACCGTGGTCCACCTGTTGATGACCTGTGTGTTAGAGGGACATTTCTCCGGTTCATTTGGCCAGTGAACTTTGAAGCAGTGGCGATTTCTTTAAGACTGCAAGGGAAGCTCAGCTTCCCCTATAATGTCACAAAATTAATGGTCAAATTACGTACTATTGTATTAACATTTTATTGACTAAAAATGCGTTAGAAAACGTTCATCTCAAAGACGAGTTCGTTCAGAATCAGTTAGACATAGTAGCAGGTCGGCTGACTTGATTTTCTTCTCATACATTCCCGTAGCGTCACAGTGCATTTCCCCATTGAAGCCCAGCGTCCATTGACTTCAATGGGGCTGCTTTGAACGTTTTTTTTCAGTGCTTTGAAACTAGACGGTCATTGGATAAACGCTGCGATTATGTCCCGCCCACGGACGCTCAGCGTCTCTGGGGGTGAACGAGGAGTGGGCTGGCCTGGACACTGAGCTTCTGCGTGATGATTGGAAGGTCTGTCGAAAGATTGCATCTCCTTTTGACTGACAGCGATTTTGTACTATAAGGAATCGCTGAAGCTATTCGCGCTCAGTCCCATCGTGGATTTCTCAAGTTCAGTCGAAATAAAAACTGCTGCAACCTATTTCTTTATATTTGCTTGGCGAAATTGCTTGATTTTCATCATACATTTCACACAATTATACACCACATTCCTTAGCGTCGTGGGTGAAACTGCACACGAAAAGACGCCTAGTTGGTACGACAGGGTCACAGACCATTTTCTTGAAAAGGAACGAAGGGCAGAATTTACTTTTAAATAAATAGACAATTTTATGATGTAGGCCGAAAATGAGCTTCCCCTATTTGACAGACCAGTAGCCGCCACTGCTTTGAAGCGACTATGTCCTAAACATTGGGCATCTAGAAGTAATGCAATTTCACTATGTGGATGTTTTACAAGGGCTCAGTAAAATCACTCTTCTCTCTAAGATGCCTGATAAAGCATGAAGAAGCTATGGGTTTGAAATGGCAATGGAGAAGTTAGAATTTGTCCTCATGAAAAAAACGAAGAAACTCATCGGGAATGCATTATTGCTCAAACTTGGTCCTGCAAGGCTGGTGTCCTGTAGAGTTTAGCTCCAACTTGCCTCAACACATGCCTAGTAAGTACTTGATTAGCTGGTTCAGGTGTGTCTACTTGGGGTTGGGGCTAAACTCCGCTGGACTGAGTTTGGGCACCTCTGCATCAGACACACTCACCAAACTAAGAGGACAGTCTGAGAGCCTACATGCCACAGCAGAAGCTCCGGCAGAATCACTGAGGCATTATGTCTTCATTTACTCACACTTTGATGAATTATGTGAAGGCCAGTGTCTGCAAAACACCAAGAAGTACTTAAGGGTGCCAGTTTTTTGTGCAACAATCGACACACATACAGGACAACTACAATGCAGTTTCTGTGGACTGAATGAAGTGGCGATGTCCTTTGCTGCACTTCTCTAATAATGACCCGTTTCAAATGGCAAACTCTCTAGCAGTTCAGTACTCCGATGACCTGTCACCACACTTTGCCATGCAATTGCTCTTGATTAGAAATGCCCTGAAGCCCGAAATACAGGAGATTGAGCGTGGCTCCATCGCAGATCTTGAACAGCTGTTATTTATGAAACACATTCTATCCTGCCCAGTGTCCCCAATGTTGCAACAGCTCTCAAGTTGCTTCTGACTTTACCTGTAACGGCTGAAACTGCTGAAAGATCATTCTCAAAATTGAAAGTGATCAAGACATTTCTCCGGAGCACAATATCACAAGAAAGTAGGGCTGGGCATTAAAACAATGGCAACAAATTTAGTGATATCATTTTTCTTTATAAAATGATATTAAGTTCAATATATGTTCGATTTAATGTTTACATGCGAAAAGCTGAATGGACCATTTATCGCTCGGCTCAAAGTTTAAATAGTAGCGCAGTGTGAGCTTACTACAGCAGATGTGTTTACTGGCGGATAAAATTTACGCTGTGAGTTCCAGTGTGAAACAATAAATTTAGCAAAGAACACAAATGACTCTGTGATACAAACTAGTTTAAAGGTAGGTGAGAAAGCGCTGACAAACAGGAGAAACACCGTGTACTACGATACGGTCAGAAGGCTTTTCAATCTACAAATTACCATCATTTACCATGGATTTACTGTAGTAAACTTTACTGTAGAAAATCCATGGTAAATGATGGTATCGTGGCAGAAATGTGGGATATTCATATCAAATGTTATATTATTATTGTAGAGTAAAGGAGTAAAAGAAATATATTTTGTATTTTTTGTTTAAGCTTTAACGTTTGTGCATTTATACTAAATGTATTTACACCACTGATCTATGATAAAGAACAGTATACAGTCATTATATAGATGAGTGATTTATAGATTTTAGACAATTGTTTTTCATACAAATACCTAGAAACCATATGGTTACATTTTTAAGGCCTTTTCACACTGAGCGCGAAAAAGCAAAACGAATATCGCACGTGATGATTCCTGTGGATGCTTCCATATAGACACAAACATTCGCGCACCGGAAAAGCGAATGTTTTTCAACAACCAGTGCGATTAACCTTTTCAGTTTCGTAAGCAAAAACATGGCCGTCCAATAAGATTTGAGCATTACATCACGTGCCCAGAGCAGCTGCTGTTGCACAAAAGGACGAAAGTGGTGGTGCCGTTTCGAAAACCAGTGTGAACAAACACAGAAGAAGAGTATTTCTAGAGAGAAGAGGATGCGCTCTTATCATCTGAGAATAGATAATTATTCTCACATGTTCTTAATATAATTTCTAATAATTCTCCACTGAATTATGTGATCTGGAGAACGCTGTCTGTTTTCTTTCATGCTTATTCCACTTTTTTTTTTTACTGTTCTACGCATGAAATATGAAAGCAAACAGACATATTATATTTTCTGTATATGTTTTGTATGCAGCTCATGGTATTTTTATAACAATAAATGATGTTTATGATAATTAATTATTAAACATACAACGAGTGCATGTCTGCCCATTATAGAATCAAATTCAACTGTAGATCACAATCAGAAGTTATTATAAGCACTCAATGTTTTAAAGTGGGTTTTAAGCAAATACATTAATTATATACATTTTCAAATGTGGCATGACGCTATTTAAACTTCCATTTATATTTTTCTTGTTAGCATTATAGATAGTTTGTGTTTCTGGCGTAGAGCCAAACTTTATTTATCTTAACGTAATGCTGCATATTGAGTAGTGGATGATCTTAAATCTATATACAAGATACATATATGAGGAAAAATGCATTGTTGGTAGACACTATAAAAAAACCAATGGTTAATATTCATAAAAATTTGGTAAAAGAAATTAAACCAGCTATGCCATTTACCAATAACCAAACATTTCTGACCCATTATTATTCATTAATTATACAGTTATTTAACAATTTTTTTCCAGGCCTAGAAATTGCTATATGTTAATTGACTTTTCCATAACCCAATTAACACTGAGTTTTTTCCCCCAATATGAATGCAAAAGCAAAATGCATGTTATTTATCTAATTGTGAACAATTCATCCATCCATATATAAAAAAGCAACACACAATACACTGCCATAGTTTCAGCATTTTATGTTTTAATTTTGCATGTTTAATTCTTCATTCCAGCTGCACTCCAAATCTACAATATTCTGAAAACGTGCACAAAAAGGTTTTAGGTTTTCCTTCCTCCTGCAAGAAAACAAACAAAAAAATAGAAAAAAAAAAAAATAATAAAATAGAAAACATAACTATTACTCAAGCAGAGTAGAGAGGAAACTAGTGTTAATTCTAGAAAGTTCCTTCTAGTCATGTAATTGATCAGTAACTCAGTCGCATCATCATCATCATCATCATATAAATGTCAATTGGGAAACCTCCAGTCTGGGCTCTACACCACAGGGTTAAAAAAAAATATTCTCTCTAAAAGAAATATTTTCAACTCATTATTATACCAGTAATGTCATTTATGCAGAAACTGCAGCATTTCCCATCCCTCCCTCGAACAAAAACTCCAACTTCAGGATAAAGAAGAAAAAAAAAAAAGACATATTGAGGAATGACAAATATTCAAACGTCCAAAAAAAAAAAAAAAAAAAGTCACCTGAAACACCTCACAGATTCAAATCGATCTGACGCAGAAAACAGAGCTTATTCTCTAAAGCTCATTTCTAGGATTTTAAAATCTGTAACTTCCTAGAGTTAAATTAAAATAAATAAATGTTTGATACAGGGAAAGCGGTCAATCTATCATTTGTAGTTGCTCTCTTTTTTATTTTTTTCTGTTTTTATAAGAAAAATCTGAGATAACAAAAAACATTAATGTGTTTTCAGATTTTTCCACTTTCTCCACTGTCACTTCCGTACGGTAATGTTAACTGACAAAATATGCAAAGAAAAAAAAGACATTAAAAACTGTACGCAAAGGGATTTTAAAAACATTTCATGAAATAAATAAATAAAATACTTGTGTATATCCATGAAGCATAGCTTGGGTTGGGTGAAAGGAAAGATAGGTTGAAAATACTTGGTTTCCTTTTGCACTTAGAGAGCGTAAATGTGATGGAGGAGGAGAAAAGGGGCGGTGGGGTGGAGGAGAGCATCAGTTTGCGGCCATTCCTGTTGCCTCAGATGAGAGTCTGAAAATCGCAAGAGAAGACGGGTGTCTTTACACTTGTATGAAGTCAGCTGAGACAAAAAAACAACAAAAACGTGGACCAGAAGTCTACAATATTTAGACTGTATTAAGACTGGTTACCGTGCGTTGATTAGGTACTCGGCCAGACTGATGCTGGCGGGTGAGCCGGTGATGGTGACCTGTCGGTCGGTAGAGCCCTCCACTGGATTTGCGATCTTGATCTGTGCCCCTGACATCTGACGAATCTCATTGATCTTGGCACCTTGACGGCCGATGATGCAGCCAATCAACTGTCAGCAAAAACAGCAACATAGTGAGACATTACCACTTCTACAGTGCCTTGCAAAAGTATTCATACCCCTTCATTTTTTGACTTTTTGTTTGCAGCATTATGTTAAACTGCTTTAATTAGTTTGTCCCCACATCAATTTACACTCCATATACCATAATAATGACAAAGCAAAAATCAGATTGGCAAATTGTACAAATTCATTTCAAATAAAACACTGAAATAAGTAGATTGCATAAGTATTCATCCCCTTAACTCAGTCCATAGTTGAAGCACCTTTACAGCCTCAAGTCTTTTCGGGTCTGATGTGAGCATCTTTGCTCATCTGCATTTGGCAATTATCTGCCATTCTTTGCCTCACCTTTTCACCTCTCCATCTCTGTCAGACATTTTCTAGAGTCCTAGTTGTTCCAATCATCTTCCATTATGGAGAATGCTTCTGTCAACCTTCAGTGCAGCAGATTTGTTTCTGAACTCTTCTCTAGATCATCGCCTTAACGCAAGTCTGTCACTGAGCTCTACAGGCAGTTATCTTGACCTCAGGACTTTGTTTTTGCTCTGATATTTCAGCTGTTAGACCTTTTCTGAGAGGTGTGTGCTTTTCTAAATCAAACTCAAATGAATTTGCCACAGTTGAACTCCACTCCAAGTGTAGGAACATCTAGAAGCAATATGAATGCTCCTGAGCTTAATTTCCAGTGTCCCAGAAAAGTGTATGAATACTTATGCAACGGGATCTTTTCAGTTTTTTATTTCTAATAAATTTGCACAAATGTTAAAAACCTATTTTTGCTTCGCCATTATGGAGTAGGGAGTGTAGATTGATGTGGGAAAAAAGTAAATTTAAAGCAGTTTAACAATGCGGCAACAAAACAATGTGAAAAATATGAAGGGGTATGAATAATTTTGCAAGGCACTGTAATAACATCTCTACTTCTTAATTATTCCTGTGATGCTGGATTTTCAGCAGCCCTTACTTCAGTCTTCAGTGCCTAATATGCTGATTTGCTGCTCAAGATATGTGACCCTGGACCACAAAACCAGTCATGAGGTTACATTTGACAAAACTGAGATGTATACATCATATGAAAGCAATCAATAAATAAGCTTTCTATTGATGTATGGTTTGTTAGGATAGGACAATATTTGACTGAGATACAACTATTTGAAAATCTGAAATCTAAGGGTGCAAATAATCAAAATGCTGAGAAAAATCACCTTTAAAGTTCTTCAAATTAGGTTCTTAATGCATATTACTAATTAAAAATTACATTTATATATATTTATAGTAGGAATTTTACAAAAAGTCTTCGTGGAACATGATCTTTACTTAATTTCCTAATGATTTTTGGCATAAAAGAAAAATCAATAATTTTGACCCATACAATGTATTTTTGGCTATTGCTACAAATATACCCCAGCGACTTAAGACTGGTTTTGTGGTCCAGGGTCACATATATTAGGGATGTGACGAGATCTCGTGAGATCCAACTGGTCTCGTGAGAACGTGACGATATCCTCGCAAAACATTTTGCAGTTTATCTTATAGCAGCACGATACATTTTTAAAAAGATTGCGATCTCAATTCAAACATTTTTTTTTACTTTTAAAATGTATGCATCACCTTTGAAATTATTACAATTGATAATTCTATAGGGCTGTTAGCAGTGCAATAAATTATGTTATGAGATTAATGTTTTAAATAACTTTTTCTTGTGTTTCGATGCGTCGCTGGTTATTTGTGTCACTTCAGTTTTAATCAGGCTGTTTGTCTGGTCGGAAAAGAAAAAAAATTTAAACTCTCAAAGGCTGGTGATATTTTAGTGAAAATGTGACCAAAACTATTTAAGACCAATCGAATCTGAATTTAAGACTTTAAGGTCTTTTATTATGAAAACGTTATTTATTTAAGACTGAAGGATCCGCGGACACCCTGTGTATACAAGAGAATAATGATCTCTGGGCATTTGTCGTCAAAATAACAGCATAGAAACCGCCTCCTACAAACTATTAAAATAAGAAAAAAGCCATGTCTGAAAGCTGCATTGATTATTTTTTTAAATTGGTTAAAATGAAAGGAGAATATTGCGTTTTCCGTGTGCGCTCGACCATTTCCGTCAGTGGTGCTAGATCACTTGATGAGGTCCACATCCTTTGAGCTTTTACAGATCCACAGCCAGAAACTATTAGACTCACTTCATTTTTCTTAATCTTGACTTGCAAACTCCTTTTTTAAGCACAAGTCTGACATCAATGTCTACGATACGTACTGTGAAAAAAAGCTTGAATATGTACATGTATGACTTATGAATTCACACTGCATTGTTTTACACAACCAAGCGCCAACCAGAGCTGCTCTGATAATTATCTCTGAACTTGTGAAATTCACTCTAACAAATCATTAATTGTGCAGATCAGTAGTTAATATTCATTGTGATTTCATAAGGTGTCGTCATAATTTGTGCCGTGTTTCAGTGAATACCCATTACACAAACCAAGCGATTATAATATTGTAACATTTCATAAAGTCTTGAAATATTTAATATTGAGTGACAGAACCATTCGAAAAGAACCACATCTCATAGTAATATTATGCAGCAACACACAACAACCATTTTAAGGCGGTTGGCGCCCTCTGCAGATTACGTTTAAAAAGAATTAGGTTTTAACCTAGTTTCAACAATCATTTTCTGCAAAACCTGTTTAATATAATGATTACTTAATGCATATTAAACATTATTATTTCTGGTAAAGTATATTACAGTTCAGTAACACAAGATAATTGTCAGCTTACTCGATCACCAATATAAAAACAGTGACAGCCCTAATGTTGTGGCCTCAAAGTACTACAATGTTCCCACAACTAACTTGTCACAGTCACAACAAAACGAACCCTCCCCAGTCACCATACAAAAGAATAGCATTTATTTGAAACATTATAAATGTATTTACTGTCATTTTTGATCCATTTTAATGAGTCCTAAAAATAAAGTAAATCAGTAATTTACCAAGTTCACACTTGGGAATGGCAGTGTTTTTGCCAAATACCACAATTTTAGATAGCAGTGAAATTTCACATAATTATAATACTTTCCTGCCCTAATACTGTCATGTACATCCGAACAGATTTGACCCTCCTCACAGAGAGGTGTAGAAAAAGAAAGCCAACTCACATCATTTGGAATGGTCAGTTCATGAGAGCCTGTCTGTGCAGAAGCGTCCATACCAGCTGCAGAACAGAGGAACACAGTCAACTCCATCAGCCAATGAAAGGATAGGACGCAGAGTAATAGTGTGTGAAAGATGGGATTTACCAGTGAACCCTTGGCTACTGGGGGCCAAAGGAAACGGACTCTGCTGCATTGCCAACTGGTGGAGTTTAGTGAGCTGTGAAAAAACAGCAGAAGTCAAAACTCATTTTGTAAGTGCTCTTATGGGTTCAAACCCCTTGTGTGCTGCAGAGAATTGAGAAAAGAACTGTTTCTTACATCAGGCTGAGGAATGGCATGTTGTCCCTGCACCGCATATGCCTGCAAAACACATAAGAGTCATAAGAGTACTTTTTTTTTTTTAAATTGAGATTTATACATCATCTTAAATCTAAATAAGCTTTCCAATGATGTATGGTTTAGGACGGGACAATATTTGGCCGAGATACAACTATTTGAAAATCGAAAAATCTAAATCTAAATATAGAGAAAATCGTCTTTAAAGTTGTCCAAATGAAGTTCCTAGCAATGCATATTACCAATCAAAAATTAGGTTGATATATTTATGGTAGGAAATTCACAAAATATCTTCATGGAACATGATCTTTAATTAATACCCTAATGATTTTTGGCATAAAAGAAAAACGCATCTTTTTTTTGTTCCATACAATTTGTTGTTGGCTATTGCTACAAAAATACCTGTGCTACTTGTGACTGGGTCACATTTATATATCCTACAGCTGCGGGTGGCATTAACACTCACCTGTCCTCCTGCAAAAATGACAGGCGATCCTGAGGGTTTGGGTCGGTAAGGGATGGTCACACCTTTGGGAGGCGACTGAAACAAGAACAGAGGATGACGGGTCAAAGAATTGATTGGATGTTGAGCTGTGGGAGCCAAACATGTTCCCACTCCAAGCCAAATAAAAGTCAAATTCCCTGACTTTCACTGACTAAAAAGCTGAATTTCCATGACCTATAATGAACGAATTCATCCATTTGCAAGCTTTATTTACTTGTTCACAGATGTTTTCAGTGCCCGTTAAATTCACCCATTAAACGCACTGATATTTTTCTGTACTATTTCTATTGAAATTAACTTATTTTTAGGTTACGATTACGAAAGCATAAAAACCATAACAATAGACAAAATGTGTGAAACAACACGACAAAACTAAATACGGTATAGAAAGATTACATTCTGATAAATGGAAACAAATAAAGCAACAAACAAAAATCCCTGGTACTTCATGACTTGGAAAAAATAAATCTAAAAATACGGCTCCAAGCACACCAAAGGGAAAATGAGGAGCCAAGCGTGGCATAGAGCACCAGACCAACTGCAACAATGAGTAAAGGAAGCCATTTTAAGATGATTTTAGTTAAAATGACAAAAATGCAGAACTCCTAGTAATGATTTAATGGCTTATCACTTTTGACCAACAGGTGGCGCTGTTATCAAATCGATGTGGTGTGTTTAGTGTGAACTGACAAAGGCACACACAAAGTTTGGTGCCAATATGTCAAAGCTTTGCAGAGATACAGCCTCAGATGCACTTTGACATCTTTCCAGCAAATTCGTTGATGCGTTAAACAAAAACCGTTTCGTATTAGACACGAAATCCATTACTTTTTGTCAGCATGGTCCTAAGATGGTCTAAGTCAATCTTGGTGAAAATTGGACCAGTCTAAAAGGATTTTGAAAAAGTACATTTTCAACATTAAATCAAAATGGCGGACAGGAAGTTCAGCCAATGTTGGCATAATTGGTATGAATGTTCTTGGCATGACCCAAGAAATATTTGAGACCACTTTCATTACAATGAGTCATTTTCATCAGAGGTTTTTGCATTTTTCAAAATGTCATTATAACTTTTGAGCTTGACTTTAAAGGTGCACTGTGTAATATTTAAGATGATCTCTAGACAGAGGTGCAATATAATATACATAACTGTGTTTTCAGGGCTGAATAAAGACCTTACTTAATAAACCATGTTTTTATTACCTCAGAATTATCAGTTTATATCTTCATACACCGCGGATCCCCTCACATGGAAGTCGCCGTATTGTTTCTACAGTAGCTCTAAATAGACAAACTGCTCTTCCGATCGCGTTTCATCACTGTTGTTCTTGCGAAAAAACACTGACACAATGATGAACAAGTAACAGTAATATAACATCGATTTACTGAATGATTAAGTAAATATAATTCCTTAAATTACGTTTTAAAAGAAATCCCACTATTCGTTGCTGTCAAAAACGACAGCGTCTTAATCCTGTATCGGCTACCGTTGTTCTGTAAAGGGAGGGGTGAGCGGTGGACTGTTGCAATTCACAACCTCACCGCTAGACGCCGCAAAAATCTACACACTGCACCATTAAGTACTGGCAGGGTATGTTTTTCGTAACGATATGGCTTTGTAAAACATAGCACTTTATGACAATTCAAATGGGAATTGGATATGGTTTAACTTGGCATGCTCCTCCAAATCTAATGAGACCAGTTTTGAGATTGAGAAGTTATAAGCAAAAATAGCCATTTTTCATATCTCCTTACCACTAGGTGGCACTGCACCAAAACAATGCAGGTAGCCTCAGGTCATGCTTGCTATAACACACACCAAGTTTGGTCTCAACACGCCAAACCGTAGTTGAGATATAGCCTCACAACCATTTTTGTGTGCTTTCATAGAATTCATTCATGCGTTATTCGAGAGCGATTTGACTAATCAACCTGAATTGCGTAACTTTTTGCCAGCATGGTCTGAAGATAGGGATGTAACGGTATTGTAAATATTGTAAATACCGTCGTACCGCTATAACACATTTTTCGATACTATCGTGGTCGCATGACTCGATGAAACAATGGGTCTTCTGAGAAAAGTTTGCTCAGGCGAATGGAGCGAACGGGAGGTAACGGGAACTACATTTCCCATCAGCCCAGGTGTGGCCATCATCCATTGCGGTCTGTTGTCGCTATAGACTGGAGCAGCAAGGAACAGAGATGGAAATGGTCGAACCTGCTCCGTCTGAAGTGCGTATGCGTTACGTATTCTTTTCAGCACCCATGTTAACGGATTAGAGCGTTCACACTGCACGCGGTTGCTGTCCGGCAGTACGTCCCAGAAGCGGTGCCTTTGCAGCAGTGCAGCGATCGTCTCGGCACCGTGACCGAGTCTATTTTTGGCTGCGCTGTCTGCGCTGAATTAATGTTACAGTGCATTGTTCGCTGTAAAAATTAACATGGATTGACACGGAAATGTACCATAAATGCATATAAATTTCACAGTCAACACGTGGCTTTTTGGCTAGGTTTAAAATAAGGAAAGGTGAAGTTTTAAATAAACTAGGCAACATAATAGATGCACTTGACCAGGTCGAAAAGTTTTTTAAAAGGATTGTTTTTAATAAAGATTTAATGCGAAAGAAAGGCATGAGAGCCTACTGCACTGCAAAAAATGCTTTTCTTACTTAGAATTTTGTCTTGTTTCCAGCCAAAATATCTAAATATTATTAAATCAAGAAGGATTTTCTAGACAAGTAAAAATTATTGTCTTGTTTTTAGTATAACCAGTCAAAATTAAGTGAGTTTTTGTTTAAAACAAGCTAAATAATCTGTCAATGGGGTAAGAAAAAAAATCTTATTTCAAGCAGACAACTAGATTCAGTCAACTCATTCAGCTAAACTGATTTGACTGTTTTTTTTAATAATTTTTTGTTACTAAAATAATTACTAAAGTTTCTGTTTCAAAGTTTACAGATAGATGGCTAATTTGTATGCCATTGATATGTTCAGTGTTCATGTAAACTGTTTAATAAACACTTCTGGCACTTTTTTCGTGTCTCTTCATTAGTTTTGTTTTTCCTGTAAATGATTCAATAAATACCGTACCGTGCCATTCATACCGAGGTATTACCGTACCGTGAAGTTTTGATACCGTTACATCCCTATCTGAAGATGATTTTGGTGAAAATCAGACAAACCATCAAGGATGGGTTCAAAAAGTAGGTTTTTCAAACAATTTAAAAATAAAGAAAAAAAAAACTAAACCTTACGATTTTTTAATTTTGGTGTCCATTTGACTCGACATGACCCAAGGATTCAGAGAAAAATAATTTTGATATTGTGCCTTACGGTTCAACAGTTATTAGCATAAAATTTGTGAAATTTTGGACAAGCGATGGCGCTAAGGAGAAATGGATACAATAGCTGTCTTTGCACATTCATTGCTTGGCCCCTAACTCCCTGACTTCCAATGTCTGGAATGAGCATGAACTTGCAGTGCACTAAATGATTGATTGAACATTGAAAAAGTCACAAAGCAGGGATGAGAAGTGAATCGAGGGCTGTGAGTGTGAGTTTTACCTCCAGCATGACCACACAGATCTGTTTGACACACTCGATGATGGACAGCGGGGTCCCAGCAATAGTAATGGCTCTCTCAGTAGAGTTAGGCAGCATGTCTCCAGCCACCTGTACCTGAGCTCCTGTCGACTACAGACACAAATCCACAGTTTAACACTCATCTTCCCCAGTGAACTAAGTTTTTTAAGCTCTTAATTTCCCCATGCTACTTAGCAATTCAATTCCGTCTTCGCTCACCTCCCTGATCTCTTTGATCTTGCAGCCGCCCTTGCCGATGAGCGAGCCGCACTGACTGGCCGGCACCACGATCCGCAGCGTGACCGGAGGCTTCGAGGTGGCCGTGCTGTTGGACATGGAGCTGCTGATGTCCTGGTGGACATGAACATTCACACTTCACCACACTGATACCACGGCTGCTCAGTTTTTTTTTAAAGAAATAAAACAATGCTTTAAGGGGAGAAGCTGCAGGAAAAAACATTGTTTTTTCATGCTCCTGTCAGGTTTAAGATTTTAGGTATTTTGGTAAAGTGTTTTTTTCAGACTAGTGGGGGAAAAAACTGTCAAAAAACACCATTAAGTGTTTCTTTTACAGCACTTTATCTATTTGTGTCAATAGATTTCAATTGCAATCCATATTTTTAAAGGCCGTTTTCTTAAAATGAGTTTTTTTCTCCTACACAGAGTCATAAATCCACACTTCAGTAGCACTTACACACACCAAACTTTACATTTTTATTCCTGCCTATATCCTGAAGGTTTTTACAGAGGGATTTGCTCATATATAATTTGCTTGATTTTATACATTTTATTCCCCCCAAAACTAAAAAAAATATAGTTACAGAAGTATTTTCTGAATTACAAAATGAGATACTCAAAATCCCCTCTGTTGAAACATTTGACTCTAACATGTAAAAAAAATTAAACAAGAATTTTGAAACTGACTTCATCCAGTGTTTAGATTTTTGTACTAGAAATGTATGCAAATTAGTGCATATTTCATTAAATAATGGATCATTTGCATATTTAAACCTAACATTTTAGAAAACTTGTAAATCAAAAAATGTTTGCAATTATCAATGTCATCAATCAACTGGCTAAGGTGATAACTGAGTTTTTTTCCCCAAGTTTTCCGTACAGCTGCTTTGCAACGATTTGCATTGTGAAAAGCGCTATACAAATAAACTTGAATTGAATTTTTACCCTATTCATCTGCAGTGTCTCGCCTTAAAATAACTTAAGCCCTGAGCAAACAAAAATGTAATACTTAAGGTATAAACCACACAATATCACATACATGATGCTTCACAGATGCTGTACTCAGTGCTTCTAACACATATGAGAAGTAATCAGTATTTACAATAATCAAACATGGTTTCCATTTACAGTTTCTAACACTAAATTAACTCATTGCAGATTTGTTTTTTTGTATTTGTGCATGTATAATTTTTTTATTCTGTGCACAGGTCTTAAGACAGACCTTCAGGAACCCTGAAATCGTTACCCCAGGAACAACGTTCAGCATTGTAAGTGTTTTTATATACATTTTCTTTCCTCAAGATATGAAATCAGACTCCATTTACTGCACTGCATATTCCTGATTTTACATTAAATAACGTTAGAGAAGTAAACGAAGTTGCCCAGTTAGTAAAAGCTGTTTGTACCTCTTCTAGTTTCTCGATGATCATGGAGAAGGCTTTGAAGATGGCGGTGGTGGGGCCTGCGAGGGTGATAATGCGTTCGGGGCAGTTCCCTTCAGAAATGTTGATCCGAGCGCCGCTCTGCACAAACAACAAGAGGCTCGTAAAGACGATCGCTAACACGCATGAAGAAAACCATTACACCCACAGCTACAGACACGCTTCAGATCTCACCTCCTCTCGCATCTTCTTCACCGATTCGCCCTTCTGAAAGATACAAAGATGCAAGTACATCAGTAAATATATAATCCATATTAACTCTTTCCCCCTTCATTTCGTCTTTTATGAGATAACGCTTCCCCACCAAAGTCCAGATTTTCTGGCTTTCTGCATTTTCACTGTTATATGCTTGGGTGCTATTACACATCTTCTGAATAAGACCAGAACCTCCCAATCCAAAACCCAGGATGACAGAAATGAGTGATCTCATATGCCACATACCTTCTATGTAGATATCAGAGAACAATTTAAAAATGGTGTATAAATGCATTCTATGGCACCTTTAAAAAGTATATAAATCGTAATTTTGTTTAGAAAATAACCAATAGTTTTGCTAGATAAGACCCTTCTTTCCTCGTCTGTGATCGTTTGGAGCCCTTTGAAGCTGCATTTTGGAAGTTCAAACTCGGGGGCACCATAGAAGTCCATTATATGAAGAGAAATCCTGAAATGTTTTACTCAAGAAACATGATTTCCTTACGACTGAAGAAAGAAAGACATGAACATCTTGGATGACAAGGGGGTGAGTACATTATCTGTGCATTTTTGTTCTGAAAGTGAACTACTCCTTTAAGTGCAGTAAAAACCCTTTGTTAGAGCGCAGCAGTGTTTCAGACCCACCTTTCCAATGATGCTGCCCACTTCTTTGCCATGCATGAGCAGTCTGATGGTGAGTGTGACGTTGAGTCCTCCTTCAATCACACCAGAGTCCATGATGATCAATGAGTCGAGCTCTGGATCTTTGGTCACGGATGATCAACCTGTCAACAGCACAAACACACGGTCACTCCTCCAGTAGAGAAACACAACATCACAGCACACTATAGCAGTCAATGGGAAGAACTGGCAACCTGCAGGAGATCTACTCTGTACTTCAAAGTATACCGTGGTACCGCTTGAAAATCCCATGGTAAAACCACGGTACATACAGGGGTTGAATGAATCGGATGAAAAACACAGCAATGGCTGACTGAAGAGAAACAGTGGAGTGTAAACATGCCATTCATTGGCGCTGTTCTGTGGCTCACATTTTCATCTGCAGCTGATCCCGAAAAACAAGAATCCATATTAACTTAAACATGATTTTAACCATTCGTATAAACATGAAGCTAATCCTTGTGATTCAAATAAACATCGTTTTAAATCAGCGGATTATTTATGCAAATATGACATTTAACTGCCCAGGCTGTGAATCGCTGGTAAAGCTGCTTTAGCTCGTGTGTTTACTAGCTGCGTAGTAAAGGCGGACTGCTCTTGCAAACCAAATAAACCGGTTTCGGCTGTTTTCACGGCGTTTGTTTAACGATTTAAACGACGCACTACTGTACTTAGTGTTGAAATATCAACTAACATCGCATGAGAAGAGCGGAGGGTGGTTAGCACGAGCGCTAGCGCGCACCCGCGGCCTGCAGGCCCCTCGCGCTCATGAACGCGTGAACCGCGGTAAAGTCTCACCTGACGCGCGCTCCGGGAAGGGGAGAGGGTTCGAGGGTCCGGAGGGTAAGAGGGGAAGGTTCGGGAGGTTCGGGAGGGAGTTTTGAGAGGATTCGGGGAAGAGGGAAGACACGGCTGCGTGATCGAGCTCCACTCTTACAAAGACAACAAGATGTGTCCCGATCACCTCTCACCCACGACCTTTCTGACGTCACCGCGCACTGGCCCCGCCCCACCGCGCTCTGCACACTGCGCGCAGTACGCACTGCAGTCTGCGCACTGCCTACTATGACTATATAATGATGAATGAGGGATAAAATGGATGAGGATCGGTTTACACGCTCATAATACGGAACAAACGCTGGAGGGAATAATGAACGCAGCTGGATTTGAATGGAAAGATTGAGGTTAGAATGGGAGCCGCTGAACTCAGTACACCTGCAATAATAAAAGCACGTAACTTACAACAGTAGGATAAGGTGACCGTATTTCTGAAAAGGAAACCAGGAACATTTCCTAGTTCACTGGTTAAAATATTATATGATATGTTTGTAATCTAATTATATTATATTATTATTATCTATAAATTAAGTTATAAAATTATACAAATTCTAAAATAAATCTATAAATTAAATTTTTGTTATTATTATTATTATTATTATATTAAGGCGAGACCCTGCAGATGAATAGGGTAAAATAAAATAACCTTACTCAGTTGATTGATTACGCTGATAATTGCAAACATTTTTGTATTACAAGTTCTCTAAACTGTTATGTTGTAAATAATATGCAAATGAGGCATTGTTTAATGAAAAATGTGCTCATTTGCATACATTTCTAGTACAAAAATCTAAACACTGGATGAAGTCAGTTTCATATTAAAGGTTGTATCAGCGATTTCTAGCCCTAAACATAAAGTGTCAAATTCAGCTGACCTTTCATCACGATCCGCTCGCTGCCTGCCCCATAAATTGTCTGTGAAAAAACCGCGTCTCTCTGGTCAGCCTAGGGTCCGAGATATGCCAAAAAAACAATCGGCACTACCAACCTTTCCACACATAAACAAACAGTGTTCCAACCAATCAGCGTCAGGGGTTTGGTGTTGTGGACTTTCGCTCCGCCTCCCTCACATCCCAGCACCAGTAGGAAAGTCCACAACACCAAACCCCTGACGCTGATTGGTTACTGTTTGTTGTATAGCAACACTTCTGAGTCTGAGCTTTGAAACATACACAAGAGTATTCAATACACTCCTTTATTATCCATCGTCACTTCTCTGGATTTACTTAGTCAAATTATTGGCATTCTTCAGTCATTGGCATTTTAATTAGTGTCCCTTTCAGACACAACATTTATGGGTCAAGAGTATACAAATGAATAATTGTTACATTTACATTTAAACATTTGGCAGACACTTTTATCCAAAGAGGACAATGGAAGCAATGAAAATCAACAAAAGAGCAATAACATGCAAGTGCTATGACAAGTCTCATTTAGCCTAACGCAGTACACATATCAAGATTTTTTTATCATGAAAAAAAAAAGAAATTAGATAGAATTTAAAAAAAGAAAAAGCAAGCTAGTGTTAGAGGCCTAAAAATAGAGAGAAGCTAGTGTTAGGTTTTTTTTTTTTTTTTTTTTTTTTAAAGAAAACAAGCAGTAAGTAAATGAATATATGAATAATGAGTATAAAAGTCTGAAATATATGATGTCTAAAAGGGCAAGTTTTTTTTTCAAAGTATAGAATTAGAATAGAGGGTGCTAGTTCTCCAGTGCATCCAGTATTCAGTTCTTCATACATGAGATGCCTTTCTTTGTTTACCAGGTAGTTATGTGTAATGCCAGGTCACAAGAAACAACACCTTCAAAACGGTCATGACCTATACGTGGTGGGAGTCCAGGCTGGCAGACATGAAAGTAAAGCAGCTGGACGAATACAGAGTGAATTTCAGTCCACACACAGATTCTTTGTGGGTTTCTCTTAGGTCTTTAGTGTATTGCTGATATGACAGCTTTGTTTTTTTTGAACCAGCTGACAATGGACTAAAATCAAATGTCACATAATCTCCAAAAAAAAAAAAAATCTGGCTGAATATCTCCTGGAATACTGTGTTACCCCAGATTGTCTCCTGCTATTTAATAACTTTACCATTTTTCAGTCTAGTGCCACTCTCCTCTAGTCTTTTAGGTCTTTAACGAATTAATAAATTAAAAACAATTTCATATCTTAAATACATTAAATCTTGTTCTCTACAGAGAAGAACAAGCTGAATCATCAGTATTGAACCTGTTCTAAATGCCACCAAGTGTTAAAAATACTGCCAAATTTGTGTTTCTTTTGGATTTAGAACCTGGAAAGCATCTTGGTACAATAAAAAGTTATTGTTAAATATTGTTGGTATTGTTAAAAAGGCCTATTAACAATATTATGTCCATCCCAAATGTCCTCAAATACACCCTTGTGTTGACTAAGTTGAGAATAAAATAGTTTGTGTTGCTTTTTGAAGGCCTTTAATTCGAAAGAGCATAAGAGTTTCCTTTATAGGCACGTACTGTGCAAATCATTCTTTTCCTGAGTCATTAGTACCTAAACACACAGGCTGGCTCAACGTAATTACCACCAAACTACACACTGATCTGTATGCAAGATAGAAAAAGGATCCACTTCAAGTATCTTTAGTGCAATTTAATTATACTGCTATACATTATTTAAAATACACTTCTTTACTTTTTCAAGTACAGTTAAATTATATTTTAAACTTCAGTCTAATGTGCTTCAGGAACATTTTCAATCATTTCAGCTCATTAGAAATACATTACCATTACATTACATCAGCTACTATTGTTTTTTTTAACATTTAAAAGTATATATATAAGTGCAAACAAAAATGACACACACACACACACACACACACTTTCAAGTCTAGAAACTATATAACTTTATTGTACTATATTGTGTGTTCATTACAAAAATAAATGTAAGTGCATTTAAAAAGTACAGCAGCATACATAAACAATAAAATTATACGTTATAATAAATTAAAATAAAGATCCATGAAATGCTATGATAGAACTACCTACATTTACAGAACATTTTAATTATACCTGTATTATTGCAAGTACCCTATGCATGTTTCATCACTGAATGAAAATTAATCACAATGTAATTTTCTGCAAATACGTAAATAAACAGAAGTTACTAAAAAACAAAGGACATAAGTGAATAAATTGTATTTTTACTAAAACTCATCAAGCTTGACATAATTGTCCGGTTTTGTCCTCTTGTCTGTCATCACCATACAGCACTCTGTGTTACAATCAACATAAGGTTGCCCCAATAGTCATACAGTGCCTGCTATCTAGCTAGTAAGTGTCAGTGTGACGTTACAGTGGTTAACATTAACATTCCATGTGTTAGCTAGATTTAGCAAATGCGCTTTAGTACTATCTACCTAGGAAAAACTCAAAAGCAAGATTAAATGGATAGTTCACCCACTTTCCAGCTAATACAAATGGAGTAACACTCTTAAAAAATCAAAACTCCAAAGGGGTGTTTTTGCTGTAATGCCATAAAAGAACCATTTTTGGTTCCCCAAAGAACCTTTCAGTGAACAGTTCTTAAAAGAACCATTTTGAAAAACATTGTAAAAATCTAAAGAATCTTTTTTCACTATAGACCTTTTCTGCATTTGAAATGTTCCATGGATTTTCAAGGTTCTTCATGGAATCATCGATGCCAATAAAGATCCTTTATTTTTAAATGTATATGAAATGTGTATGTAAATTAAGTGTTAAGTGTATATTAAAAAATATTCTGGGTGACTAAATCATGGGGTAATTTTCATTTCTGGGTGAACTATCCCTTTAAAGGTGCTGTATATATTTTTTTAACTGCACTTAAGCATTAAAACACAATAATACATTTGCAGATATTTAGGAAAGCTATATACAGGTGCTGGTCATATAATTAGAATATCTTCAAAAAGTTGATTTATTTCACTAATTCCATTCAGGACGTGAAACTTGTAAAATGTATACATTCATTCTACACAGACAGATATATTTCAAATGTTTATTTCTTTTAATGTTGATGATTATAACTGACAACTAATGAAAACCCCAATTCAGTATCTCAAAAAATTAGAATATTACTTAAGACCAATACAAAGAAAGGATTTTTAGAAATCTTGGCCAACTGAAAAGTATGAGCATGAAAAGTATGAGCATGTACAGCACTCAAAACTTAGTTGGGGCTCCTTTTGCCTGAATTACTGCAGCAATGCGGCGTGGCATGGAGTCAATCAGTCTGTGGCACTGCTCAGGTGTTATGAGAGCCCAGGTTGCTCTGATAGTGGCCTTCAGCTCTTCTGCATTGTTGGGTCTGGCATATCGCATCTTCCTCTTCACAATACGCCATAGATTTTCTATGGGGATAAGGTCAGGTGAGTTTGCTGGCCAATTAAGAACAGGGATACCATGGTCCTTAAACCAGGTACTGGTAGCTTTGGCACTGTGTGCAGGTGCCAAGCCGTGTTGGAAATGAAATTAAATGAAATCTGCATCTCCGTAAAGTTGGTCAGCAGCAGGAAACATTAAGTGCTCTAAAACGTCCTGGTATACAGCTGCGTTGACCTTGGACCTCAGAAAACACAGTGGACCAACACCAGCAGATGACATGGCACCCCAAACCATCACTGACTGTGGAAACTTTACACTGGACCTCAAGCAACGTGGATTCTGTGCCTCTCCTCTCTTCCTCCAGACTCTGGGACCCTGATTTCCAAAGGAAATGCAAAATTTACTTTCATCAGAGAACATAACTTTGGACCACTCAACAGCAGTCCAGTCCTTTTTGTCTTTAGCCCAGGCGAGACGCTTCTGACGCTGTCTGTTGTTCAAGAGTGGCTTGACACAAGGAATGCGACAGCTGAAACCCATGTCTTGCATATGTCTGTGTGTAGTGGTTCTTGAAACACTGACTCCAGCTGCAGTCCACTCTTTGTGAATCTCCCCCACATTTTTGAATGGGTTTTGTTTCACAATTCTCTCCAGGGTGCAGTTATCCTTATTGCTTGTACACTTTTTTCTATCACATCTTTTCCTTCCCTTCGCCTCTTTATTAATGTGCTTGGAGACAGAGCTCTGTGAACAGCCAGCCTCTTTTGCAATGACCTTTTGTGTCTTGCCCTCCTTGTGCAAGGTGTCAATGGTCGTCTTTTGGACAACTGTCAAATCAGCAGTCTTCCCCATGATTGTGTAGCCTACAGAACTACACAGAACTACAGCCGTGGCCTAATGGTTAGGGAGTCGGACTTGTAACCGAAAGGTTGCAGGTTCGATTCCCAGGTCCGGCAGGGATTGTAGGTGGTGGGAGTGAATGTACAGCACTCTCTCCACCCTCAATACCACGACTGAGGTGAGTCCCTTGAGCAAGGCACCGTTCCCCCCAACTGCTCCCCGGGCGCCGCAGCAATGGCTGCCCACTGCTCCGGGTGTGTGTTCACGGTGTGTGTGTGTTCACTACTGTGTGTGTGCACTTGGATGGGTTAAATGCAGAGCACAAATTCCTAGTATGGGTCACCATACTTGGCCTCACTTCACCTCCTTTCCTTTCCTTTCCTTTCCTTACACTGAGAGACCATTTAAAGGCATTTGCAGGTGTTTTGAGTTAATTAGCTGATTAGAGTGTGGCACCAGGAGTCTTCAATACTGAACATTTTCACAATATTCTAATTTTCTGAGATACTGAATTTGGGGTTTTCATTAGTTGTCAGTTATAATCATCAAAATTAAAAGAAATAAACATTTGAATTATATCAGTCTGTGTGGAATGAATGTATACATTTTACAAGTTTCACTTCTTGAATGGAATTAGTGAAATAAATCAACTTTTTGAAGATATTCTAACTATATAACCACCACCTGTAAGAGTTTTAAGTGCACATACTTGTTTCTCCGAATAACAAGGCTACAGCCAGTTATTCTGTTTTGAAAATGTGCATTCCATGTTGGAATATCTGTTTGGAATGGTCTGTATTATTTAGCCCACTGCCAGTTTAGCCAATAATATTTTGACCGTCTGGGTTGCCAGTTGATGGAAAACACATCATAACACAGCCATGAAAGCTAGCAAACAAACTGGGTCAGAAATTGCACATTCTACCTGATCTAAAAAAGCACTGGCATCTAAATAAAAAGCTTTTTGACCAGAGGCATAATAAAACAAAGATACATGATCAGCTTAGAGTTATGTTGTCTCCATGTGAACTACAAAAACTAAAATTTGTGAAAATAGTGACATCATGCAGATGCATGGCTTCTGTGACTCTGAGAGCCCAAACAGCAGATAACTGTAATAAAACAATTCCAGTCCTGGGACCCATTTCAATAAGGTTCAACCAACTCTGAGTTAAAACATGAATTTTGGCAACAAAAAAAGAACATGACAGCAGGAGCTAAAATATCATTCTTCAATGGGTTTGTGCCCAGGAAACTACACAAAAATGATCTGAAAAAGCGTGAGAGAGAGGCACACTTTCCTTTCCGCTCTGCATACAGTGGCCTTACTAATGTGCTCTGCATCCCTGATGTTATATAGAAAACTACCATTTAAAAATGGTACCACTCAAATAAATACGCATGTAATATATATATATAAAAAAATAATAATAATAATTGAAGTGCACTTTTCTTATTTTGCAAATTATCTGCCAATGGGGTAAAAAAAAAACTTGTTTTCTGTTTACATTAAGTAGATTTTCTTACCCCATCGGCAGATCCTTTTAACAACACAATTGAGCAGACAACTTTTCTAAAATTTTAGACATAAACAGAAGATTAGAAATGGGTCTGTAATTTGCCAGTTCACTAGGGTCTAGTTGTGGTTTCTTAATAACAGGCTTGAAAAACGGTAGCTTGAATAGTTTTGGGACGTTACCTACAGATAATGATGAGTCAGTAATATTGAAAAGCGGTTCTTTATGGAAGCAGATTAGACTCATTAATAATTCACGCAAAAGACAGGATGCACACATGCGTGTCCCAATTCACTTGCACGAAAAAAATATATATATTCACAAAAAAAATTCACGTGCAAAAAATAAAAATTCACAAATTGCAAAACACAATTCACAGATTTACAACTGTGTACAACAATTTTTTTGCGTGTGTGTTTTTGAGACTCTCCTGGCATCGAGCTCCTCCCACATGGGTCACTCGTACACTTTAGCCAATCAGATTTGAGCCTGTCGATCGACCAATCATAACCCACTGTGGGCATGCCTACCTTACGTTACGTCATCAGCGCGAATCCATAGTTCCAGAATCCAGATACGATTCAGCTGTTGATCGTCTCATTTCAGGTTACTAGCCTAGTAAAGGTGTATTGTTTTATTTTGCATGCTTAAAAACTAAAGGTAAAGTCGGTCGTTTAGACACACTCGTTAACGTGAAGAGTGTAAGCCAGCGGCTGCTATGAAAACAGATAGTGTTGCCAAAGATGCTGTCTTGTGTTAGCCACAATGTCTGTATATTGGCCAAAATGAAGAAAGAATTCTGTTCATTGCCATGTTTTTGTTTAACAACGCTGGGTGGCCTCTGTCCAGTCTAGCTCCCACTTAGCACTGACCCTGCCTTTATTATTATAGCTTTATGTAATGACGAGAACTCAGTGTATGAATAACGGTGTGTTGGTACTAACCATTTGTGCAACTGGATGCAGTGTTTAATTAAAACACACTAATCCTTTTCCTTGCATTTTTCAGGATTTAACACGTTGGAACAACATCTGGATGACAGTTACAGACCTCTTCATTTACATTAATCTTTATCTCTTTTTATGTACTTTAACTTTATGCATTTTATTTAATGTAATCAACATTCCTTTACTTTTCTTAAATATATTATTGTGATTAACCATGTTTCACGAGTTCGCTCTTGCATATAATAAACAGCGTAAAAGTTAAGCGTGTTTGGCATGCTGTCCGGGAGAGGGCTCCGAGCTCGGTAGTCATTCCCGAGCCCGGGGCACTCCCCCTGCCCAGGGAGAGGGGTCCGAGCTCGGCATTTTGCCCGAACCCAAAAGCGCTCCCCCTAGCTGGAGGTGAAGAAAAAATAAAAAGGGGGGGTGGGAGGGATGCTGAAATCAGAGATAACTGAAGGTAGGACTGCTTGGTTATTTAAAGGGACTGTAGTAATTGGATAGGGAGAGTGATTGGATAGGGAGTGATTGCTGATGATGAATTGGCCGTGTTAATTATCTGCGCGAGCTCCTCCTGAAATTTGTTAATAAAACATCACTTAATTTTATGTTGAGCAGTGATGTAAAAATCTTTGAGATTACAATGCACAAGATGATGCTGGTTAGCAGTGTCACGGTTGGAATAAGGGTCTGGGTCCAAATGCAGGGAGAGTAAGAATATTTAATGAAACAAAACACAAATAAACATAAACAAAAGGCCAACACGGCACAACACAACTAGAATTGAAAATCAAAACAAGAAACACGGTCTAGAATCAGGAACAGGGAAACACACACGAAGACAATGCAGCCAGAATGAGTAGTGGGAAATGAGAGTTCTTATAGACCAGATAATTGTGAGCAGGTGTGAGTGTAATCAGTGCTAATGACAAGACAGGAGTGAATACTTAGGGAAGTGTAGTGCAGGGAAGGGAAAACAGCGACCTCAGGTGGCTGAGGGAAGCCCCACAGCCCAGATCATGACAGTACCCCCTCTCAAGGGAACGGCTTCCAGACGTTCCCAAAACAAAAAAAATCTGGAGGGAGGAGGAACGGTGGAAGGTGCATCAGGGGGAGGGATGGCGGGCCAAGCCCGTGCAGCGGAGGAACGTGAGTGGACACTGCCGCCAGAGGAACGTGAGCTGACCTCGCCGCCAGTGGAACGTCCGCGGGCCCCGCAGCCAGAGGAATGCGAGTTGGCCCTGCAGCCAGGGGAACAGGAACAGAGAGCGCGGTCACCGCCGCGTCAGGAACAGAGAGCGCGGTCAGCGCCGCATCCGGAACAGAGAGAGCGGTCAGCGCCGCGTCAGGAACAGAGAGCTCGGTCACCGCCGCGTCAGGAACAGAGAGAGCGGTCAGCGCCGCGTCAGGAACAGAGAGCGCGGTCACCGCCGCGTCCGGAAAAGAGAGCGCGGTCACCGCCGCGTCCGGAAAAGAGAGCGCGGTCACCGCCGCGTCCGGAACAGAGAGAGCGGTCACGGAAGAGCCTCTCCGCCCCCAACGCAAAGCAGGGACGCATCCGCGCAGTCTCGGCCCTACAAGCGTCCATCTCAGCCAGGCAGGCGTAGATAAATTCAAATCGAGCGGCCGACGCCTCCTCAAAAGACATCCCCCCCGTCTCGGGAACAGAATGGGGGGACGCCGCCTCCTTGAAAAAAAAATTCCTCCCCGCTGGACCCATCTGTGACCCATCAGATCATGACAAGCAGCAATTGTATTTGCTTCAGTATTAACAGTTGTGGGATTTGCTGGTCAGTCAGACAGACTGATCATAAAAAGGAATGCACCAAAGATTATTCAGTAAACTTCATTCAAGTTCCGACTTGTTTTGAATGTTTTAATTCTGACATAAAACCATTTAACAATGCATAACAAAACTTTATGCCTAAACAAATACAAAGTCATAGGGTACCATTCTAAAAGAAATGTAGTAATAATGCATGACTTATATCAGTTGAAACTGTCAAAATGGATGGGTTGCAGCATGACTGTTTTGAAAGAGTTACAGTTCCAAATGAAACTTCTAGATTCACATCACTTCATAATTTGTGGCAGAGGTTGAATTAGGAGCAGCTACTTGTACATCATAAGCCTCACAATTCTGAAATAAATAGTATCTGCAGGCTGCAGCGTAAACAACTTAAATGAAATGTACATGGTTTACAATCTGTGTATACATCGTCATCAGCTGAATGCGTGCCATCGTAGGATTTGAGACACAAGACAAGTTTTGCTCTGACAGCTCTTTCCTGTCTTCAATAAAAAGCAAAACCACAAGAGCCTGCTTGAAAAATATCCAAATAGATCATTTTCATTTTCTATTTATTTACGTGTCTCATCTGTAAAAACCTTATTTTATGCTTTACATTAAGTTTATAATTTTAATATCTTTATGCGGTATGGTATCCACGTGAATGATTCTTTATTAAATAAACATAACAATCGATAAACATTAAAACATAATACAATCTGAGCAGCTGCTGGCTTACACTGGTCACGTTAACGAGTGTCTAAACGACCGATTTTTAAGTAAGCATGCAGTATAAAACAAAATGACACGATCAACAGCTGAATCGTATCTGGATTCTGGAACTATGGATTCGCGCTGATGACGTAACGTAAGGTAGGCACGCCCACAGCGGGTTATGATTGGTCGATCGACAGGCTCAAATCTGATTGGCTAAAGTGTACGAGTGACCCGCGTGGGAGGAATTCGCTGCCAGGAGAGTCTCAAAAACACACACGCAAAAAAAAAGCTATTCACACACTCACAGTCCGTGATACACTCTTGATTTTTAAACATTCAAAATTGTTGTACACAGTTGTAAATCTGTGAATTGTGTTTTGCAATTTGTGAAACGTATTTTATGAATTTATATTCTTATTTTTTGCGCGTGAATTTTTTTTGTGAATATATATTTTTTTCGTGCACATGAATTGGGACACGCATGTGTGCATTGTGTCTTTTGCGTGAATTATTAATGAGTCTAATCTGCTTCCATAGTTCTTCTTCACGTAACAACTCTTTCAGTAATTTAGTGGGTACAGAATCTAATAGGCATGTTGTTGGTTTAGACGCAGTGATAAGTTTATTTAGCTCTTCCTGTCCTATAGTTGTAAAGCACTGCAGTTTTTTTGGGTGCGATGAATGAAGCTGAAGTATTAGATTCTATAGAATCCACATTTGTTATTGTATTTTTGATGTTCTATTTTATCAGTGAAGAAATTCATTAAGTCATTACTCTTAAACTCCAAGGGAATATTTAGGTCGGGTGGTGTCTGGTTATTTGTTAATCTAGCCACTGTGCTAAATAAAAACCTTGGACTGTTTTTGGTTATTTTCTATAAGTTTGTGGACATGCTCGGCCCTGGCAGCTTTTAGAGTTTGTCTTTAGCTGGACATACTGTTTTTCCACACAATTCTAACAACTTCTAAATTAGTTTTTCTTCATTTGCACACAAGATTTTTTTTTGAAAGAATGGCTATTACTGTTGTACCATGGCGCAGTACGTTTTTCTCTAACCTTTTTTTTAACTTGATGGGAGCAACAACTTCTAATTTATTAGATAAGATAGTGTCCATGTTACTAGTCATTTTGTCTAGTTGATGTGTTTTTATGGGTACATAGAGGAGCTGCGATAACTTAAGCAGGTTATTTATGAATCTATCTTTGTCTGCCCAGATGATATTGTAGCGGTTGTCCCTCTGCGCTGTGTAATTTTTTATTTTTTTATTTTTTTTTTAGGAATAAAGGACTGTCCACACAAACTGGTTTTGCTGTGGGTGATTTATTTGTAGTGCCTGTATTCCTGTATTTGTGAACACAAAACACACTGTCATGATCGGGGCTGTGGGTTTTCCCTTAGCCACCTGAGGTCGCTGTGTTGGCACTGCACTCCCTTGATTGTTCACGTCTGTCTTGTCATTTGCACTGATTCACTCACAGCTGTTCACTATCTGGACTCTGTATAAGAACACTCACTCTTCATTCCGTTTTCATGGCTGCATTGTCTTGTGTCTTTGATGTACTTTTGTGTTCCTGATATCCCTGGCCTTTGATCTTGTTCTTGGTTTTGTTATTTTGTGTTCTAGTTATTAGTTTTGTGCCGTGTTGGCCTTTTGTCTTGGTTTGTTTATTTGTTTTATTAAAACACCTTTCTCCCTGCATTTGGACCCAGACCTCCCTTAATTTACCGTGACACACACACAGGCACACTCAGCATTGCTCGTTCGGCATTGCCTGTTAACCGCAAAATGTACATTAAATGTACCAGGTAGTTAATCATTAGAACATATACTTTCACTTCTTAATATAAGATTCGTTATCTTTATAATACATCTCATTATACAAATACACATGTATCTCATATATATATATATATATATATCATAAGCGCGGCACTAGCCACTAACACATCCCTTGCACATGATACACACGTCTTGCGCACGATACACACACGGTGCCGCCATTTTGTATAGTTCGCTGTTCACCCGATAATTAAACTCATAAACTTCTTTTAACACACTGATAACTCTAACAAACAGTTTGATATAACATCACACTGAATACTTTCTCATATTTGATAGTTCAAACTTGAACTGAACACTTATGAAACATACTAAAACATGAAATGAACAGAGCTCGTGAGATCGTACCTCTCTCCACTAACAGCATCGTCGGAAAAAGGACGAACCTAGATTGCACGCAATTTTCTTCGCTCACTTACATATGACGTCAGCCGACGTGCATACTGTGATTACTACCTTTAATAAGAGCTCACAATCGCCTTAACGAATAAAATACAATATTCTAAACAAGTAAAATGAATAATCTGTTGTAACAACATATCCCTGCTGCAATAACGCAGAGCTATATAGTTAATATCAGTAATACGCAGCATGCACGATACAAGGAAATGATTGGTAACATCATCGCTCTGAGTTACAAAATCTATATTAGTAAGATCAATTCCATGCGATATAATTAAATCTAGCGTATGATTAAAACGATGAGTGGACATTTTTCTTGACTCCAAAACAGTTTATTAGGTCAGTAAACGCAAGTCCTAACGCATCATTTGTATTGTCAACATGAATGTTAAAATCTCAGACAATTAGTGCTTTATCAAAATTAACCAATAGGTCTGGGAGAAAATCTGCTAATTCTTTTAGGAAATCTGTATACGGCCCTGGCGGTTCAGACACGGTAGCCAGAGCAAGAGATAAGAGATATTCTTTTGCATATCTGACAGAGTAACATTAAGTAGAAGTATTTCAAATGAATTAAACCCCTGCTGAAAAAAACAGCTAAAACCAGCCTAGGCTGGTTGGCTGGTCTTAGCTGGTTAAAGCTGGAAATGGCTGGTTTTAGCTGGTCTCCCAGCCTGGCCAGGCTGGTCAGGCTGGTTTTAGCTGGTGGTTTCCCAGCCTGACCAGCTAAGACCAGCCTGACCAGCCTGGCCAGGCTGGAAAAATGGCCAAAACCCCTCTAAAACCAGCCTGCCTCCCAGCTTTGACCAGCTAAAACCAGGCTGGTTGACCAGCTAAAACCAGCCAACCAGCCTAGGCTGGTTTTAGCTGGTTTTTTCAACATTGCCAACACCACCAACACAACCAATCTGATGGGGCTCATGCTTATAACTTGCTTGGTGGAGTAGACTAAATCAGACCAATATTATAATTTGCTTTTAGCCAGGCTTTTACAATAACTGTTTTGGGTTTGATTGATCTAATGTTTAGGAACCCAAGCTGTAAAAACTGTTTTTGTTCATTTATTTTGCATTTTTCTGGTTTAATCAAGATCAGATTTTTTCTAGATCCCGCATTAAATTGATGTTTTGATCTCACTATTTGAGGAACAGACACAGTCTTTATAATGTAAATGTAGGGTCTAACTAAGGATTGAAGAGGTGGTGACAACCCGGGTTAACGCCAACCTGGAGAGTGCCATGACGCCATGCCCATCTCAGGATCTGGCCATGAAGCCAATGCTAAAGCAGTCTCAAATGTAACAGGCCGAGTGGCATAACTGTGGCTGCGGCTGTTATTTACCCCAGGAGCCTCTGAAACAGTTTTCGAAAGACCGCTGTCTTGCCCCTGCACAAACTCAGGCAGTTCAGCACTGACTGCGCACGCTCGTTTGTGAGACACGCTGTCATGTTGACTGAATCCAGCTCCATACCGAGAAAACAGATGCTCTGCACATGGGAGAGCTGGCTCTTCTCCCAGTTGACCCAAAGCCCCAGATGGCTGAGGTGCTGAAGCACCAGATCCCTGTGCTCGCACAACAGATCTTGTGAGTAAGCTAAGCCAGTTGTCGAGATAGTTGAATATTCGGATGCTCTTCTCTCAAAGCGGGGCTAGGGCACCATCTGCTTGTTTGGTAAAAATGCGGGGAGACAGGGATAGCCCGAAGGGGAGGACTTTGTACTGATACGCCCAACCCTCGAAAGCAAACTGAAAAAAACAAAGAATGCGTTTCTGCGTTAGCATCTTGAATGGTAGCCTGCGAAGGGACCGATTCAAGACTCGAAGACCCAGAATTGGCCGTAACCCACTGTTCTTCTTGGTTACGATGAAATAGGGGCTTCGCCAACAGGACAGCATTGTCACCTATCATGCAAAACTACAAACCCGATTCCAAAAAAATTGGGACACTGTACAAACTGTGAATAAAAACATAATGCAATGATGTGGAAGTTTCAAATCTCAATATTCTATTCAGAATACAACATAGATGACATATCAAATGTTTAAACTGAGAAAATGTATAATTTTAAGGGAAAAATAGGTTGATTTTAAATTTCATGGCATCAACACATCTCAAAAAAGTTGGGACATCTCCATGTTTACCACTGTGTGGAATCCCCTCTTCTTTTTTAGAACAGTCTGCAAACGTCTGGGGACTGAGGAGACAAGTTGCTCAAGTTTAGGAATAGGAATGTTGTCCCATTCTTGTCTAATACAGGCTTCTAGATGCTAAACTGTCTTAGGTCTTCTTTGTCACATCTTCCTCTTTACGATGCGCCAAATGTTTTCTATGGGTGAAAGATCTGGACTGCAGGCTGGCCATTTCAGTACCCGGATCCTTCTACTACGCAGCCATGATGTTGTAATTGATGCAGTATGTGGTCTGGCATTGTCATGTTGGAAAATGCAAGGTCTTCCCTGAAAGAGACGACGTCTGGATGGGAGCATATGTTGTTCTAGAACTTGGATATACCTTTCAGCATTGATGGTGCCTTTCCAGATGTGTAAGCTGCCCATGCCACACGCACTCATGCAACCCCATACCATCAGAGATGCAGGCTTCTGAACTGAGCACTGATAACAATGATAACAGAGAAAACGCCTACGAAAACGTTTAGATATGGCTTCTTTTTTGACCTATAGAGTTTTAGCCGGCAACGTCGAATGGCACAGTGGATTGTGTTCACCGACAATGTTTTCTGGAAGTATTCCTGAGCCCATGTTGTGATTTCCATTACAGTAGCATTCCTGTATGTGATGCAGTGCCGTCTAAGGGTCCGAAGATCTCAGGCATCCAGTATGGTCTTCCGCCCTTGACCCTGACGCACAGAGATTGTTCCAGATTCTCTGAATCTTTGGATGATATTATGCACTGTAGATGATGATAACTTCAAACTCTTTGCAATTTTTTTCTGAGAAACTCCTTTCTGATATTGCTCCACTATTTTTCGCCGCAGCATTGGGGGACTGCCCATCTTGACTTCTGAGAGACATTGCCACTCTGAGAGGCTCTTTTTATACCCAATCATGTTGCCAATTGACCTAATAAGTTGCAAATTGGTCCTCCAGCTGTTCCTTATATGCACATTTAACTTTTCCAGCCTCTTATTGCTACCTGTCCCAACTTTTTTGGAATGTGTAGCTCTCATGAAATCCAAAATGAGCCAATATTTGGCATGACATTTCAAAATGTCTCACTTTCAACATGTGATATGTTATCTATATTCTATTCTGAATAAAATATTGAAATTTGAAACTTCCACATCATTGCATTCTGTTTTTAATCACAATTTGTACAGCGTCCCAACTTTTTTGGAATCGGGTTTGTATATTCATGATGAATATATTTTTATAATGTTTAATATAAAAATAATAAATGTAATTTATTACATCATAACCAAATGACATTGATGTAGAATGTCAATTATTATCCCATTCTCAAGAAATAGGGAGCAATGAAGACTGTGTAGGGAGCTAGAACACAGCTCAGGTGTGTTAGATAAGAAATAATGGGGTGTCAGGACTGGAATTGAGAGCCGCTGGAACAAAGAACTGGAAAAAGAAGAAACAAAAAATAATACATATAAATGATTTGTGATCACTTTGAAATGGTGAAGAAAATCCTGAGCTGTCCCATGAATTGTGACCCTAGGTATCATGACTGCATGAGATCTTGTCCCAAATCGAACATGCAAGTCCAACTGCTTACTTTTAAACATATCATTAAGGCTCTCATCAAACAATAAAACAAACATTTCCTTGTTAACATCCGCAACGAGGAGCTTGATTATGTAAGGAGCCAGTCCAAATCTTGCAATGTATGTGGTTTTGTCTTTGCCACACACAAATATATGAGCGGTTTCAGAGTCTGGAAACATAGTTCAGAAAACGTCCCTGACAGCCTTGTTAGCATTACACAACTGATGCTTCGTTATTGCATGCAGACAACAGAGTACCTCGACTGTGAGTGTTGTGATGGATTCAAAAGTTTGCTGGAGCAGAAGCTGCAGTGCTTGAAGTTTAAGCTGATGCAGTCGCCAGTGTTTGGGATGCAGCAGCGCTCTGTGGAAGGCCTACTGTTGTGGGCACGAACTGGTCAATGCCAGGTGTTTCCACAGACACTTTGTGTTTTTTACACTGCATGTTCGTCTCCAAAGGTTTTATTCCCATTGTTCAGAGTTTTAAGGTTTTTTTGCATAGTACTGTATGCACCGGACCTCAAATACGCTGCCACTAACAGGTCTTAACTGCGGCACAAAATTAGTTTTATGTAACCAATTTTCACTAAATTTACATGGCAAAACAAGGCTAAAGCTCAAATGTTTCCACGCTTCATGCAGCTACCATAAAGCCTGTTGTAACGCTTTATTCAGGGGAGGCCGGATAGCTTGTCTGAGTAGCTGTAGCCAAGAGTAAGCAGAGACTCACGTGCCTGATATTCCACAGCGGTTCTTTATTATCAGCGTAGTCAATCCTACGCACACACGGTGTAGTTTGCAAAACCACTCGACTAACAACTGCGTTACTGTCTAGAAATAAACAAACATGAGAGCAACAGAAATATAAACAGGCTTTAAATGCATACATGCGATGCTCACAGCTCACGCACCTTCTATCATTCCTTCTTTTATGAGGAAGTAAGAGAGCGTGTTCTGCCTTAAAGGAGCAGTACCTAATTCTACTTGTTACAGACTCCCCCTGTCCAATAAAGGCTGACCCCAGCCGTACACAACCAAGGATCATTTCTATTACACTCAACAACCATACATAAAAGTCACAGTTGAAAAGCTGTTACAGGGCGAGAAAACAAAAATAATGTATAATCAGTTTAGTTCTATCAGTCTATAATTTGCTCTTAAGTTCAATAAAACAAAATGACCGTGTTAACCTTCCACAAATGGAGAACATATTTTCCTTTCTAAAACATCAAAACTGGAACATTTGTCAAAAACAATAAATCACTATCAACACCATGGTTTAATCTCCCCCTTAATTAACTTCAAATCTATGTGTATGATATGGGTTAGTCCACTTATTGACTGTCCAATTAGAAGTAATTCTGGGCTTGTGTCTCGGTCTCAAGTTATAACGGTCAGCCCCCTGGAACAGGTCATTTGTGTCAACCCTGTGAGTGTCAGCGCCAAGTCCCATGTCAGAGTGCTCCATGTCAGTCAAAACAGAACCATCAAGAGGACGTTCAGGTAAGCCTTCCAAGGAAATCTCATCAGTGCGTTCAGTCAACCAGTCTCTTGCAACACCTAAGTCAGTATCATCAGATTCCACAGCACAGCTCGGAATAGTGGCACATTCATCCAATGATTTTCCATCCTCGCAGTTATCAGAGGGTTTGTGATAGGAAAAAGCAGTATTCCATGAGTGAAAGGGCTGAATGTTTACAATGTGAAACACACCAACATCTTCCCCGGTATCAACTTTTTCCAATCTGTAGTTAACATCAGACAGTACCTTTGAGATCCTGTATGGACCAGAGTATACTGGAGCCAGCTTGGCCGTAAAGTTTGCTATTGCATCAGACTTCGGGTGAGTTTTCACTCTAACCAGATCATCCACAACATAAGAAACCGAACGCCGTTTTAGGTCATAGTATCGTTTCCTACGTTTATGTCCTTTTTCTAGAGCCACTCTGGCATGATCATGAGCATCTTGTATGGAAGCTCTCAAGTTTTCCGGGTATGTCACTTCCGGGTCATCCATGCCATCAACATTAGGTTGTGTGACCAAATCAAGTGGAGTTTCAAGTTCACGTCCATATAACATCATCGACGGTGACAGGCCTGTACTCTCATGTGGGGCAGTACGTAGAGCAAAACATATCTGAGATATGTATTTGTCCCATGAGGTGTGTTTTTCCCCTACGTACGCACGAATGGCTGTTTTCAAGGTACGGTTCACCCTCTCCGTAGCATTTGTTTGTGGGTGATATGCCGTAGTTAACCTGTGTTCTGTACCCAGGGCGGCCACCACATGCTCGAAGAGGTTACTCACAAATGGCGTGCCACGGTCTGAAATCAGGTAAGTCGGTGCACCATGCCTGGCAAAGATTTCGCTCAGGAATTTACTTGCAGCAACTTGTGCTGTCGCTCTCTTGACTGCATTTATTTCCACCCACTTTGAGAAGTAGTCTATAAATACCAGAATGTATTCATTTCCATTTTGCGTCCGGGGAAGAGGACCCACAAAGTCCACTCCAGTATATTCCCAAGGCCTCTGTGGTTTGATCGGGACCATCAGACCCGCTGGTTTCCTTTGACTTGGCTTTGTCAACTGACACACTGAACATGAGGTGACATATCTCTTCACATCTTCTGCCATTTTTGGCCAGAAGAACCTTAACCTAAGCCTGGTCAATGTTTTGGTAATTCCGAGGTGGCCGGCAGTAGGGTGGTCATGGTAATATTTTAACAGAGTACCCCTAACGGAGGTGGGCGTGTAAAATTTGAGCTGCTTCATTGGATGTAGCCCACATGTCACTTTGGAGTCTCTGACATACAGCAAACCATCCTGAATGACATACTTTTCATCCACCTCCTCACTTCCAGCACTCCTAAGGGTACATAAAATGTCACTCACCACTGGGTCATTTTCCTGTAGTTGTCTCAACTGTGCTTTGTCTGTCAGCATGACTGAGGACAGGCTACGAAGATCCATCCCCCCAATGATTGCATAATCTGGCAAAATGTCTATTGGTGGAGCCTCGCACTGAATTGGGTTGCGGGACAAAGCGTCCGGGACCTTGTTTTGAACACCTGCCTTATGTACAATGCTAAAATCAAAGTCCTGCAGGCGTAGGGACCACCTTGCTAGACGTCCTGAAGGGTTTGGGCGGTTCATTAGCCATTTCAGGCTATTGTGGTCTGTGTAAACCGTCACATGGAGGCCCTCTACATAGGGTCTGAAGTACTCCAGTGCCCAAATCACACCCAAACACTCCTTTTCAGGTGTTGAGTAGGGTTTTTCAGCCTTGTGTAGAGTTCTGCTTGCAAAAGACACAACAACATCTCGACCCATGTCGTCTTTTTGCATTAGGGCTGCCCCCAGACCCAGGTCACAAGCATCTGTGTGAATGAAGAATGGCCGTGTGTAATTTGGAAAACACAAGATCGGTGCTGACGTGAGACACTTTATAAAGGAATCCATAGCAGCCTGGCAACTTTCATCCCAGGAGAAAGGCGTTTCCTTCCTGGTGAGACGGAAAAGTGGTTCTGCCTTTCTCGCATACCCAGGTATGAAACGACGATAATAGCCTGTAAGGCCAAGAAATCCTCTGACATCTTTTACATCCTTTGGTGTTCTGAACTCGATCACCGCTTTTACTTTTGCTGGGTTTGGGGATATACCCTCTGGTGTGACACGGTAGCCCAAGAATATGAGCTCACTTAGACAGAACTGACATTTGCTCAAATTTAGGGAGAGACCTGCTGTCTGTAGTCTTAACAGAACCTCTCGAAGGTCATCAAGGTGTTGTTCAAAGGTCGGTGAAGCTATTACGATGTCGTCCAAATACACCGCACAGCATTTATAAATCAGGCCAGCGAGGACAGTGTTCATAACCCTCTGAAAAGTAGCGGGGGCATTGCTGAGCCCGAAGGGAAGGACTTTAAAATGAAATAGACCACAGTGCGAAATAAAAGCAGTTTTTGGTCTTGACCTTTCTTCAACGGACACCTGCCAATACCCCCGAGATAGATCCAGAGTGGTAATAAATTTCCCACGGGAGAGAAAGTCTAATGATTCATCCACCCGTGGTAGAGGATATGAATCTTTCAGTGTGAGCTGATTTAGAGCCCTGTAATCGACACAGAATCTGGGTTGTCCACAGGGTTTCTTCACTATCACGACCGGTGCAGCCCATGGACTTGACGACGGTTCAATGATTCCCTCATCCAGCATTTGCTTTATCTGGTCTTCAATTACCTGCTTTTTCTCAGGGGAAGTACGGTAAGGTGGCAAATTCACAGGTTTCGCATCACTTGTGTCGATCATGTGTTCTGCCATTGACGTATGGCCCAAGTGACCATCAAACATGCTCCAAAAATCTTCCACTAGGGCAAGGAACTGTGCTTTTTGTTCTTGTCCCACGCATGCCTTCTCTACTTTCCCATATAAGTCTGATTTTTGAACATCCACCGACATCAAGCACCCTACCCCTGACATCTCCATCCATTCACTTGCCAGCTCCCATGGTTCTGGGGCAATGGAGTCACACAAGGTCACTGTCCTGGATGGAATATGAATGTTGACAGCAGCTCTTAACATGAAATCCATCCCTAAGATAAGTGGTGAAGCGAGATCAGGAACTATAACAAATCTATGGTAAAAGCGTTTCTTCTGGAACCCAATATTCAGCCAAATGACGCCGGATGGGCTGCAAGTTGCTCTGTTAGCTAACTGTATTGGAGGCGACAACCAGGGGTGCACTTTGTCAGTGTTTTTTTGTGTGTCAGAAACAATATTACTCCGAATTGCGGAGAGAGAAGCACCTGTATCGAGAGCTGCGTCAACTGCTTTGTTGTAGAGGTTAACTTTAACAATGAATGGGGTGTTCCAGAATGAAGAAGAAGCTGGGTCTTCCATATGACTGAGGAAGAGTGGCTCAAGTGTGGATGTTGGAGACTGTTGGGGCATATTTACCTTCTGGAGGGAGGATTGCCCCTGTGATATGTCCTCCCTCCCCTGAAGTTTCCCTTCTGCTGGTCAAACTCATATTCCTGGTCACCCCTGCCATCATTGCTTAGGTTCTCACTACCCTGACCACGACCTGCTGCTCCATTTCCTATTTGAAAACTCTGCTTTGCAACAGCCGTGAATGCCTTTGCATGTGGGACAAAGCTGCAGTTTGGACAATTTCGGGATGTGAAACCAGGTTTAGAACATTTAAAGCAGTAAATTTCGCCTGTCTGTTCCCTCATTGGTAGCAATAGCTCCTTGCGACAACTTGGGCCAAGAACAGAATGGAGCTCATGTGCCCGCATTAGTAGGTCAACAACTGATGTAACCTCTGTACCATAAATCGCAACTCTGTATCGCTCCAATGCGTGTTTACAAATCAGCTCAATTTGATCTTGTTCTGTTGGAGGAGACTTTAACTTTTTGAATTCACTCAATAGATGAGCTACAAATGTTGGAAAAGGCTCCTCAGGTGCCTGAACACGGTCAAGGATGCCTCTTAAGATGCGCTCCTGATTGTCAGATGGAAGAAACACACTTTTAAAAAGGACACAGAACTGTGTCCAGGCCGTGATGTGTTCACTCAAAACTGAAAACCATTTTCTAGGTTCTTTGGCTAGAAAGCGAGGTAATTCGAGAAGAATCTGGGCGTCGCTCAGTCCCAATGAGGTTCTATATACATCCACTTGCTGAAGCCAATCCTCAGGCTGGACTTTTCCCTCCCCTCTGAACACAGGGGGCTCAAGTTTCGACTGATTTAAGACTGAGGCAAGAGCCCTAGTTGTGCTATTCAGCAGTAAAGAAGTTTGAGAAAAATCTGCCTCTTTTCCAGGTGCTACATTGCAATCCATAACTGTCGCTTGAGACTTTGGCATGTAAACAGGTTGGGCTTGGCTATACGGAGTGGAAGAGGCCACTGGATCATTATGCGTAGGCAAGGGGTTTGAAGTGGTCGTGTACATGTTTTGAGTGCAATCATCAATAATACCTCTTTGCAGGTTAAGGGACTCCTTTAAGCATTTACGCAGCACTTCAACTTCATTTCTTAGCGACTCAACCTGTGTCTCCAGGCAGACAGTTGGCTTTGGTGCACTCCTCCTAGGCTCAGACTCACAAGGTAAAGTCAGGTCAGTCATATCTGTCAAATCATAGGCGTATTTGGCCATTGTATACAATAAAGGCTGTATTAATCAGCTTGTTATGCAGTAAATGTGGTAAATCCGTAAGTTACGTAGTTTAACAAAACCCACCACTTGTCACTTCTTCCACATTATAACAACAATGAAGGAAACAAAATGGTTTTAAATATCTTTGCACTCCTAAACCTCAGAGCATGAGGAAAAACAAATTAAATAAATAAAAAAAATAATCAGGGAAACAAAAATCCACTTTATGTTTCTCTTACTGAGTATAAATAAGCATTTCAATTATATAACTTAAGCTTTTACCAGTTTGTTCTTCGCTTTGTTTTGTTTTTTCCCTCAAAAGTATTCTAAAACATCCATATATATTTATGGGCTTTTATGGCAAACCTGTTGAACAATTCTGTTGCCGTGAACACAGAATTACAGTTCGAATCTCGGTAAGATTCAGATGAATCAGCCACTAGGTGAACCACTTGGCAGTCTTTATTGAAACGCTGATGAACCAACGAGTCCTCTCACGTTCCGAAACGAATCACACGTGTACAAATGAATCTCACGTGCTTCTTACAGCCGCAGCGCGAGCAAAAAAAAATGTCCATAAATCCAAAACGAACGCTAATATCCTCGAGCGGCACTTCCACCGGGCCGATCCGAGGCCAGAGACGAAATGTTCGGGCGCCACTTGTAACGCTTTATTCAGGGGAGGCCGGATAGCTTGTCTGAGTAGCTGTAGCCAAGAGTAAGCAGAGACTCACGTGCCTGATATTCCACAGCGGTTCTTTATTATCAGCGTAGTCAATCCTACGCACACACGGTGTAGTTTGCAAAACCACTCGACTAACAACTGCGTTACTGTCTAGAAATAAACAAACATGAGAGCAACAGAAATATAAACAGGCTTTAAATGCATACATGCGATGCTCACAGCTCACGCACCTTCTATCATTCCTTCTTTTATGAGGAAGTAAGAGAGCGTGTTCTGCCTTAAAGGAGCAGTACCTAATTCTACTTGTTACACTGTGTTAAGCGAACACCCCTTAAAAGTGTATTTTATTTGGTTCCGCCAATTTCGTGATGTGTGACAAAGAGACGAAAAGATTTCAAATTGATTTCAAAATGAAAAAAAAAAAATTCTTTACAGTGTCGGTTAGGTTCATTTTTAAGACATTTGAAACGCAAATTTAAGACATTTTAATGTTAATTAAGGCCTTATTTTTATATTATCGAATTTAAGACTTTTTAAAGATCCGCGGACACCCTGTCGTCTACATGCCACTTGTTGAGCTCTTACCATAGTAAATGTGGGTCATGTGGCAAAATTAAATCAACAAGATATGACAACCTAAATGTTTATTATAATATAAAATCGAAATGTTTTTTATTTGTACACACTGTAAAATCAATGTATTTCTGATACTAGTCTACTATGTTTCTTTCTAAGCTTGACTCTCTTCATCTACATGTTTGAGCCTTTTCTATGGTAAATGTGGGTTATGTGACAACATTAAATTAACATGGCTCATGTTCGGGGATTAAAAAAGCCTAAAAGTTGTAACGGAAAAAACGTTACGTGTTGTTTTATTGTATTTTGCACTTCTATTTTTGTTAAAGGGATAGTTCACCCAAAAATGAAAATTTGATGTTTATCTGCTTACCCCCAGGGCATCCAAGATGTAGGTGACTTTGTTTCCTCAGCAGAACACAAACATGACTTTTAACAAAAACCGGTGCAGTCTGTCAGCCAAATAATGGCAGTGCGTGGGCACCAGACCTTTAAAAGTAAACAAAAACATGCACAGACAAATCCAAATTACACCCTGCGGCTCGTGACGATACATTGATGTCCTAAGACATGAAACGATCGTTTTTTTGCGAGGAACTGAACAGTATTTATATCATTTTTTACATTTTTTATTCAGAGCCACTTCCATCTGTCATGAGCACGAGTTTAGCATCCGGCTCGTTACACGTGTAGCGCTCTAGTGCAGTATACGCAAACGCCGGAAGCGATCTGTCGCATGTATACGACACTCATTGTTTACACAGTGCACAGAGATTGTGGGTATAGCGGCTATTCAAAATGGTAATTACTTGCGCTTATCCTGATTGTTCAAACCGATTTAAAGCTAAAAGATTACGTTTGCTTGCGCAAACTCATCCGAGACTTTTCCGATATCCCCTTACGGTGTTTGCGTATACTACGCCAGAGCGTGTTCACATGTAACGAGCCAGATGAAAAGTTTGTGCTCAGGACAGAGGGACGTGGCTGTGTATCAAAGGTAAAAATGATATAAGGGCGTTTCTTCAACTAGGGGCACTTTTAGCCTCGTGAAGTTGAAGAAAAAAAAATTGATCAAAAGTCATAGCTCAGTCTCATAAGTTTAAATAATTTGTCTAGTTTTAAGGTCTGTAAGTGTCACAGTCCTGTCTGTTCATTTCACTTGGTTTCTCCCATTGTCTTCCCCTGTCATTTTGTCTTCGTTGGTTTTGCCCTCATCAGCCTGTCATCCCCATCACCTGTGTTTAATTAATTATCTGCCTTTATAAGTCTGTCTTTGTCTTGTGTTCCCTGTTGGTCTTTACATTGTTTTGATGTTTTACGTGTGTGGATGTTCCTGCCTGTTCTGCTTGTCACACTTGAAGATTTATATTAAATAGCACTTTTGTTCGTTATCTCGTGTCCCGTCTCGTCAGTCCAGCACGCAACCCTGACAGTAAGAGGACAAACTTAGATTACAAGAGAAATGGTTATTATTTTACTTTTTTTTTTTGACCTGCAATGAACGAATGTGCATCTCAATATACAGCTGTTATTAAAAAAAAAAAAAAAAAAAACAAAAAAAAAAACCTTAAAAAAAAAAAAAGTTTTTATTCTTAAGTAGAGCACGATCTCATAAATTGTGGAAACATTTTTTTTAATGTGTGATGAGAACTTTTTAAATATTTTTAAAAAATGTGTGTGTGGTGGAAATGACAGCGTGTTGTGAAAATGACAAGAAATTAATGTAAATGTATGGAAGCTTCATCCCAATGCTGTAGGGGAGAGCGGGGCACAACCCTTTTTTTTTGTAAATTATTCAAACATTTTCAAGCTGGATTAATCATCGTTTTACACAAACAACATGCACATCTCTGCTACAAATTAACACTTAAAGTTTGTTTCTAGGAACATACTCATACAATTACACCGAAAGTGACGGAAGTGCAAATGTTACAACTTACCCCATAGGCGGGGTAAATTGTAACAGACAGAGGGTTAGTTGTAACACTTCCTAGCGGTTAATATTGCTTGTGCATGTGTCTATTGTAGAGATATCCACACATCTCTCCATCCATTAATTTATCTGTGATCTAATCATCCTTCTATTATAGATCGATACAAATGGATAGATACACAAGGGCTGCATAGTTTTGACAAAAAAAAATTCTTAATTATTTGTCCTACTATTTTAATTTCAGTTATCATTTTGATTAATGGCTTTAATTAAAACATGCAATTGATTACTATTGTCCTCTTATCTATTTTCCTGTTTAACACTGTAAAGCTGCTTTGACACAATCTACATTGTATAAAGCACTATATAAATAAAGGTGACTTGACTAATAGATTTACCTTTTTGTGGTGCAGCTACATGCAATATTCATTATATAAGCCAGTCAAAACAAACTTAAAATTGAATTTTATTTGTTTTATTGCATGAAAATCAACATAAATTGCATGGATTTCAACATAAATATTTTAATAAATAAAGTGAACAATGCACAGTAAGTCAATTCAATGCAAAGCACAAATACACAAATAATACTTTGAAATTTAATATTTACTGTTCATCACAGTTATGACAAATGTAATGCTTATAACCTTCAGTGCACAATTCATGTGCCCAGCTTTCACAGAATGCACACTTCACCCATTTCTCCCCTGGGAGAGAGGATGAAAATGCTTCACCACACACAAGGCAGTCTTAAGAAGACTGACTCATTTGATTTTTATTTTCTTTAGAACTGAAGAGATTTCTTTTGGACTTCTTTCTCTTCCCTTCCTCTTTCTCTATTTCTTGTTTCACAGGAGTGTCTGTGAGAACGGTGCTTTTCCTCTTCCTTGACTTGGCAATGCACTTTCTTTGTCCTGCCTTAGGGTAGAGTAGTGGTGCTCAAGCTTTTTATCTTTTTTTTCTCAGCCACCTTATAACACCTCAGAAAATATTTGTCTCTCCAAGTACCACCATAAGGACCAGCATTAAAATACTGTAGCGTAGTAAGCCTAACTAATTATCTGCAGCTCTGCACAGTTCAAAAACAATGCAGTTTTATTCCTAATAAAAATATTTTTTGTTGTCAGCCACTTTAACATTGTAAATACACTGTTTGACCATTAACACTGCACTGTGCTTACATACAGGTGGGAGTCAATGTGTTGTACCTAAAAGTTCAATAAAAACTATACTGTACTTAAATGTAATTTATATATACGTGTGTGTGTGTGTGTGTGTGTATACAGTGGGTACGGAAAGTTTTCAGACCCCCTTAAATGTTTCACTCTTTGTTATATTGCAGCCATTTGCTGAAATCATTTTCCTCATTAATGTACACACAGCACCCCATATTGACAGAAAAACACAGAATTGTTGACATTTTTGCAGATTTATTAAAAAAGAAAAACTGAAATATCACATGGTCCTAAGTATTCAGACCCTTTGCTCAGTATTTAGTAGAAGCACCCTTTTGATCTAATACAGCCATGAGTCTTTTTGGGAAAGATGCAACAAGTTTTTCACACCTGGATTTGGGGATCCTCTGCCATTCCTCCTTGCAGATCCTCTCCAGCTCTGTCAGGTTGGATGGTAAACGTTGGTGGACAGCCATTTTTAGGTCTCTCCAGAGATGCTCAATTGGGTTTAAGTCAGGGCTCTGGCTGGGCCATTCAAGAACAGTCACGGAGTTGTTGTGAAGCCACTCCTTCGGTCTTTTAGCTGTGTGCTTAGGGTCACTGTCTTGTTGGAAGGTAAACCTTCGGCCCAGTATGAGGTCCTGAGCACTCTGGAGAAGGTTTTTGTCCAGGATATCCCTGTACTTGGCCGTATTCATCTTTCCCTCGATTGCAACCAGTCGTTCTGTCCCTGCAGCTGAAAAACACCCCCACAGCATGATGCTGCCACCACCATGCTTCACTGTTGGGACTGTATTAGACTGTTTAGAATTAAGAATTAAGGCCAAAAAGTTCTATCTTGGTCTCATCAGACCAGAGAATCTTATTTCTCAGTATCTTGGAGTCCTTCAGGTGTTTTTTAGCAAACTCCATGCTTTCATGTGTCTTGCACTGAGGAGAGGCTTCCGTCGGGCCACTCTGTCATAAAGCCCCGGCTGGTGGAGGGCTGCAGTGATGGTTGACTTTCTACAACTTTCTCCCGACTGCATCTCTGGAGCTCAGCCACAGTGATCTTTGGGTTCTTCTTTAACTCACTCACCAAGGCTCTTCTCCCCCAATAGCTCATTTGGCCAGACGGCCAGCTCTAGGAAGGGTTCTGGTCGTCCCAAACAACTTCCATTTAAGGATTATGGAGGCCACTGTGCTCTTAGGAACCTTAAGTGCAGCAGAATTTTTTTTGTAACCTTGGCCAGATCTGTACCTTGCCACAATTCTGTCTCTGAGCTCTTCAGGCAGTTCCTTTGACCTCATGATTCTCATTTGCTCTGACATGCACTGTGAGCTGTAAGGTCTTATATAGACAGGTGTGTGGCTTTCCTAATCAAATCCAATCAGTATAATCAAACACAGCTGGACTCAAATGAAGGTGTAGAACCATCTCAAGGATGATCAGAAGAAATGGACAGTACCTGAGTTAAATATATGAGTGTCACAGCAAAGGGTCTGAATACTTAGGATCATGTGATATTTCAGTTTTTCTTTTTTAATAAATCTGTAAAAATGTCAACAATTCTGTGTTTTTCTGTCAATATGGGTTGCTGTGTGTACATTAATGAGGAAAAAAATGAACTTAAATGATTTCAGCAAATGGCTGCAATATAACAAAGAGTGAAACATTTAAGGGGGTCTGAATACTTTCCGTACCCACTGTATATATTAGGGGTGCAATGGTTCAAACTACTCACAGTTCGTTATGTATCACGGTTTTAGGGTCACGTGCTATGTTTAGGAAAAAATGGCTACAGACAAATTCAAAGAACAATATACCTATTTATTGGGTAACAAACACCTGACAGTTCAACAAGTTTCCTTACACAAATAAAAACATAAGCAGTTTTTTTCCACCAGCCAAAATCAACATTTCATCTAAGGACCTGTATAGTAGGTGTACTAATAACAAATATTACCTTTCAAAATTAACATAAAATAGTTTATAACAACACTTGGTCATTTTTTACACTCAAAGCCATTTTTTTCATTCAAGGTTTTTTTGCAAGAAAATCAGCTTGTTAACATTTTCTGTAGCAAATCGAGGGCATGTCCACGAGGGCAGAGTAGATGGCAGGCTGCTGCTCCAGATATCTCTCCATCATGTCATAAATGGTATTCCATCGAGTCTGGGAGTCATATATTAGCTTGTGAACAGGTAGATTTAGCATTTCTTGCTTGACTTTCAAGGCATAAGCAGCTGTTGTACTTTTATGGAAAAATGCTATGGACAGTCCCCAAGCAGCCTCCCCAACATAACATGGTGTCAGAATATGCGGTTTTCTTCGTTTTTGTGAAGAAATACAGAGAGATGTCTGCAGCCAGAGCGAAAGATCGGCAGTTGAAGCAGACTGACTGACTTTGTGGCGCAGTGAGTAATAAACTACGAACTCGCGATCGCAGTGCTGTGCTCATGAGATAAACAAAAAAGCGAAAACAAATTGAAAACCAAAAATGGACGTACAACATGCATGTTGACGCACAGGAGCAGACAAAATGGAGCAGTTAAAACCACCGTCACCTCTTCTGCTAACAGGCAATATGAGTGAGAACTGGCGCAGGTGGGAACAGCGGTTCAATTTGTACATGACAGCAACGGGAGCAGATGACAAAGAAGAGAATGTCAAAGTCGCTATCCTCCTACATACAGTTGGGGAGGAAGCCTTGGAAGTGTATAATACACTGCAGATAACATTTAGAAATGCTGAAAACCCGACAATGGCCGAGATAATTGTGGCATTCAGAGAGTATTGCACCCCCAAGAAAAATGTTGTTTTTGAGCGCCATCAATTCTGGACATATAACATGTCAGAATCAACAGGCATCAACAAATTTGTGACAGAAATGCACCAGAAATGTAAACATTGTGAATTTGGAGTAACTGAAAATCATATGATCAGAGATAAAATTGTTTTCAGCATACCGGATCCGAGAATGAAAGAGTGACTACTGAGAGAAACTGAGCGGTCACTTGATAAAGCCGTTGAAATCTGTAGAGCAGCTGAAGTTGCAAAAAATCAGATACAGGTCATGGGGGTTCACCAGGAGGCAAGCATTCATGCCATTAGGCATACCAGAAAAAATGATGTTAAACAGGGCAAGCAGTCAAGTACAAAGCAGGCGTCTGTCCACAATACTCAAAATGTCAAGCAGTCATCTTGCAGAAAGTGTGACAGGTCTCACCCACCACGTGAATGTCCTGCATATGGCGCGGTGTGTCACAAGTGCAAAAAACGCAATCATTTTGCTAAGGTATGCACTGCCATGCTGAAGAGTGGTACAGCGACACAGAAGCAGACAGAAGTGGATGCCTTATTTATAGGGACTCTCAAGCCTGTAGTGAATCATGAGGACCAGCGAGCAGACAAAGGTTGGTATACAACAGCAAACATATGCAATGTTGCAGTAAGGTTCAAACTTGACACTGGAGCAGAAGCAAATGTACTGCCGCTAAAATTCCAGGTGCATTCCACCTGCAACCGACTACCTCTATGCTAGTGGCATATGGAGGAGCTAAGCTGAAGCCTGCTGGAGTTGTTACATTAACATGTGAAATTGCTAAATCAAGAGGTACCCTTCAGTTCTTTTGGCCAGTCAGTCTCCGACAGCGATACTAGGCAGGGAAGCCTGTGAGGAACCACAGCTTTTGTGGCGCATTGAGACACTGCACATAGTGTCTCCATCATCCAAAGAAGAACCTATTGAAAAGTATCCTTCATTGTTCTGTGGTTTGGGTGAGTTCCCTGGAGAACACCATATCTACATTGACCCCACAGTAACACCTGTGGTGCACGGCTGTAGGAAAATTCCACTGTCAGTAATGGAGAGATTGCGGAGCACACTTCAACAGCTCGTTGAGAGAGAGGTAATATCACCTGTAAGAGAGCCCACAGAATGGGTCAATAGCTTTCTTATAACAGAGAAAAAAGATGGATCACTGAGGGTGTGCTTGGACCCTCGTGATCTCAACAAAGCTATCCGCAGGCAACACTATAGCATAACGACACCAGAAGAAGTTCAGTGCAAACTTGCAGGCAAGTCAATTTACACTATACTAGATGAAAAAGATGGCTATTGGCAAGTAAAGCTGGACAAAGCATCCTCAGACTTGTACACATTCAACACACCATGGGGCCGCTACAAATTCTTGAGGCTTCCATTTAGAATAAAATCAGCAAGTGAAGTGTTTCAACAAAAGAACTGTGAAATCTTTGGAGACATTGAAGGAGTGCATGTCATAGCGGACAACATGATCATTGCAGCATCAACTGATGAGGAGCATGCAGTCATCCTACAGAAGGTAATGGAGAGAACAGCTGAGTCAAACGTAAAGTTCAATAAAAGCAAAATATAGTACAAAGTTGATACTGTGAAGTACATGGGACATGTAATTACCTCTGAGGGTGTCAAGCCATATCAAGACAAGGTCCGTGCCATTGTTGAGATGCCTCCTCCTGAAGATAAAAAGGGGCTTCAAAGGTTGCTGGGGATGACAAGGTACCTCACGCAATACATACCCGAAGAGGCGACATTGACAGCACCTCTACGTACACTTCTCAGGAAGGATATGATGTGGCAGTGGCACCATGAACAAGACACAGCACTTCTGAGATTAAAAGAAGCTATCGCACATGCACCAGCGCTCAAATTCTATGATCACACTAAGCCTCTTACAATACAGGCTGATGCATCGAAAGATGGTCTAGGAATCTGTCTGATGCAGGAAGGAGCTCCATTGTTCTATGCGTCTAGAGCAATGTCTGATTCTGAGCGTAACTATGCTCAACTTGAGAAAGAGCAGCTGGCAGTGGTATTTGCAACATCAAAATTCAGTCAGTATATATAGTCCAGTCTGACCATAAGCCGTTGGAATCCATATTTACCAAGCCTCTTTGCAAAGCACCGGCAAGACTGCAAAGGATGTTACTTCGGCTACAACGCTATGATCTGCAAGTCAAATATACACCTGGTAAAGATGTGCTGATTGCAGACACCCTTTCCCATGCTGTGATGAAGGGTCTTGTACATGAGGACATGGAAGACACAAGCAAGCAAGCTCATGTATTGGCCAGGCATGACACGGGACCTGGAACAGATGGTTGGAACATGTGAGGCGTGTCAAAGGTTCCAGTCTAAAAATCAAAAAGAGCCTTTGTTGTCACATGATATCCCAGAGCTGCGTTTGTGTCTTCACGTTTAGACTATTGTAATGGTTTGTTTTCATGTTTAAACAAGAAGGAGCTCTCTCGACTGCAATTAGTGCAAAACTGTGCAGTGCGAATTCTGACCCACACTAACAAGAGGACCCACATATCTCCTATTTTAAAACAACTTCATTGGCTGCCAGTGTCTATAGGATCAAATTTAAAATTTTGGTTCTAGCATTCAGAGCCCTGCATGGTCAGGCTCCTTCTTACCTCAGCGATCTGATTCAGCCTTATACCCCTGCCCGGGTTCTGAGGTCTGTGGATCAAACTCTGCTGAAGGCTCCACGCACTTGTTTTCGGACTAGAGGTGACCGATCCTTCCAGGCTGTTGCTCCTAGGCTTTGGAATGATCTTCCACTCTCCTTGCGCTCTATTGACTCTGTGGATACTTTTAAAAGTAACCTTAAGACTTAAGACTTATTTATTTATTCAAGCTTTTAATTAGCTACTTTTGGGCTGTTATGATTTCTGTGTTGTTTTGACCCTTTTATATTGTATGTAATTTCTGATTTTAACTGTGTTGTGAAGCACTTTGTGGCCTTTGTCTGTGAAAGGTGCTATAGAAATAAAGATTACTTACTTACTTAACTGCAACAGAGCAACAGCTTTTGGAAATTTTAACACAACCAACCACAACACCTGCACCATATATTCCAAAAAACGAGATGAAAGATACTATTTCGCTCTCAGCTTAGTACCTAAACTTGCAAGACTCCCCCCCAAAAAAGAGGGCACAGGCTTACATATTCACTTACCTGTCAGATCTAGAAGAAGAACAAAACATGCAGCTAATTTGCACTACAACCCAACCATTCACAAGCAGTCATCAACCACACAGTTCAGGATTTCATCAATACCATCCAACCCTCCCTTACCATCAAAGCCACACTCAGCAACTACAGACGCATCACCCAGCCCAATCAACACCTTCTTCTACAAGGTCTGGCCAGCAACATGGTTCATCTAGTTAACACTCCTTCGCCAGTTTTAATACTTTTACTTTGCTTTCCAACATTTTAGTTTGTGTCAGAGAATTTTGTTCCAGTTTAACTACTTTGTTGTAAACCTAACATTTGTGACTGTAATGTAATACATTTTAATTGCTTGATATTTAAAGATATTATAAAGTCTCATGCTTCTGTTCTGATACTTATACGGTTGTGTTTATAGTTTAGTGTGTAGCTTAGTTATTACAACCTGTTGTAAACTTTTTCTTAGAGACCAGGAGACGTTTTGGATATCTTGAAGCAGAAGTTACTCTTTATTGAGATACTAGCTGTGCGTCGCTGCAGTCATCAAAAGTCGTCTGACAAAAACTCAGCACAGAAGAGTATATAGGTTTCAGGGGGGAGGAGTGCAATGGAATCAATCTAAACAAAGCATGCAAATGCGGTACAGTAGGGATGGGCGATACCACTTATTTTGTTTTCGATACGACACAGATACTTTTAAGGCCAGTATCATCGATATCGATACCGATATGATACTTCTAAACTTAACTTTTACATTATTACATTTATTAAATTAATAAGAGTAAAATATGTAATTATACCCTTAACTTTATATTTGAAAATGCATTTTAACATTTAATATGCCCTTATTGCAAATAATTAACTTTTATTTTTTACATGTGGTTAAAATATGTTTACTGTAGTGGTAACTACAAAACCTATAGTTTAAAATACATAGTTTCATAAGGGGCTGCCAGTGACAGGCTGTTGCACACATAAAATACAACATTTTTATTCTGACAGAACTTTAAGTGTCTGACAGAACTTTAAGTGTTATTTTAAAGAAATGTAATTTCACAGATTATGTAGGCTACAATTTCAGTTAGTTTATTGTGAAATAGCTCAAACATGTTTTTATTTTCTGTCCTCTGATAAGCATTGTTCTGGGCTGCCGTTCCCAAAAGCATCAATGCTTATGATACTTTTGGGAAACGCAGCCCTGTTTGAATGCACTGTCTGAAGTGAGTGAATGCTCTCTGTGATTGATTGGTTCTGTCTTGCAACATTTGCGTGCGTTTAGATGAGTAAGAAAATTGTTATATCAATAACTGTGAACAGTTATTCCCTAACATGGGTTATACGTCCAATTCAATACACACTGTAAAAGTTGCTGCTTGGATTTTAATAGGCAAATACTTAAAAGTCTATGAATGGATCATTATTACATGGATTATTATGTTTCTAGCATGTTATATGTTTGGTAAAGGTTCCTTTAAATCTAAAAGATGGAATGTGTTCTGACATTTTTTCAAAATACCATGTCAGAACACGTATCATGGTCATATTCCAGGATGACAATGCCAAGATTTATCAGAATTGAAATTGTGGAAGAGTTGTTCAGACAGCATGAAAAATCATTTTCACACCTGAACTGGCACCTTTGAGTCCTGACCTTAACCTCAGTGAAAGTCTTTGGGATATGTTGTTGGGGGATTTGTGCTCACCTCTTGCGTTGTCAATATAAGATCTCGACCAAACATTGATGTATGTATTGATGGAAATAAATGTTGTGATGTTATTTCTATCAAGAGGTTCATCGGTTTTTGGTCAAGATTTTGTACTGACAATGCAGGAGGGGAGCACTGTTAGGTGGTTAAGGTAAATATACTATTTATACACTGAGACAGGGGAGTGGCTACAAACGAGCAAACAAGGGGAAGTACAAATATGGGCGAGACTGAACCAAACTAATACTAACCAAAGGGGAGAACAAGGACTAAACCAATTACACTAGAAACACAGGGGAAAAACACTAGGAAAACATGACAGAACAAGACACAATCCTGACATTGACGGCCATCTTGATCGTGGACTCAGGCTTGGCGGCTATCTTGGCCGGGAACTCAGGAACGGTGGCCATCTTGGCTGGGGATTCAGGCTTGGCGGCCATCTTGGCTGGGGACTCAGGAATGGCGGCCATCTTGGCTGGGGACTCAGGAATGGCGGCCATCTTGACTGGGGACTCAGGCTTGATGGCCATCTTGATCGTGGACTCAGGCTTGGCAGCCATCTTATCCGGGGACTCAGGCTTGACGGCCATCTTGATCGTGGACTCAGGCTTGGCGGCCATCTTGAACAGGAATTCAGGTTTGGCGGCCATCTTGGCCGGGGACTCAGGAACGGTGGCCATCTTGGCCGGGGACTCAGGAACGGCAGCCATCTTGGCTGGGAATTCAGGCTTGATGGCCATCTGGGCCGGGAACTCAGGAACGGAGGCCATCTTGGCCAGGGATTGAGGCTTGACAGCCATCTTGGCCGGGAACTTGGGAACAGAGGCCATCATGGCCGGGAACTCGGGAACGGCGGCCTTTTTGGCCGGGAACTCAGGAATGGCGGCCATCTTGCGTGCAGACTCTGGCGTGGCAGCCATCTTGCGTGCAGACTCTGGCGTGGCAGCCATCTTGCGAGCAGACTGGCGTGGCAGCCATCTTGCGTGCAGACTCTGGCGTGGCAGCCATCTTGTGAGCAGACTTTGACATGGCGGCCATTTTGGGTGCAGACTCTGACGTGGCCGCCATAGTACATGATTAATAAAATCCGCTAGTAGGCGGCTGCATATATGGAAAAAAAAAAAACCTAACCCTAAAAAAATTCTAACAAAAGGTTTCTCAGCTGTTTTTTGCAGTATTAGGTGTCCTTAATAACATACTAAAAGTTTACCAAAGTTTGACCACTAGAAAGGTGTCATTTTTAAGATGGCGTCCAAGATGGGCAGAAAGCCATTAAAATATCCTAACTCCTTTATTATTTGATCTAGCCAAGTAAGCTTGGTGTCTAACCCCATGTTTTCTGGGTCTATGAATCTATTGGACTCATCTAAATTGCACTGACATGATTACACACTTATGGAATTCATGATGCTGTGAGATTACCGTAAGGTTTTATCTTTGTTTGGGGTGAACCAGAGATGTAAACGATTTAGCCTATGTCATGTAACTCCTACCTAGTACGTGTTTTTGGACACATACAGCTTTTTTTTGTTAACACACAGACTTGACATTCAATGTAAAAGTTATTGCACCCAAAAGTTCCTTAAATTGGAGTAACTTTGATCATAAACAACTCTGAATCATCCCGAATAGAGGCCTGTGTGTGAACCCTCTAAAATGGTCACTGCTTTAATATATAATTGTACTTGAATGTTGTGGAAAAGTTCATTTATTTCAGTAATTCAACTTAAATTGTGAAACTTCTGAATTAAATAAATTAATTGCACACAGACTGAAGTAGTTTAAGTCTTTGGTTATTGTAATTGTGATGATTTGGCTCACATTTAACAAAAAACCCACCAATTCACAATCTCAACAAATCAGAATACTTCATAAGACCAATAAAAAATACTTTTTAGTGAATTGTTGGCCTTCTGGAAAGTATGTTCATTTACTGTATATGTACCCAATATTGGTAGGGACTCATTTTGCTTTAATTACTGCCTCAATTCAGCGTGGCATAGAGGTCATCAGTCTGTGGCACTGCTGAGGTGGTATGGAAGCCCAGGTTTCTTTGACAGTGGCCTTCAGCTGATCTGCATTTTTTGGTCTCTTGTTTCTCATTTTCCTCTTGACAATACCTCATAGATTCTCTATGGGGTCCAGGTCTGGTGAGTTTGCTGGCCAGTCAAGCACAACAACACCATGTTCATTTAACCAACTTTTGGTGCTTTTGGAGGTGTGGGCAGATGCCAAATCCTGATGGAAAATGAAATCAGCATCTTTAAAAAGCTGGTGAGCAGAAGGAAGCATGAAGTGCTCTAAAATTTCTTGGTAAATGGGTGCAGTGACTTGGTTTTCAAAAAAACATATTGAACCAACACCAGCAAGTGACAATGCACCCCAAATCATCACAAACTGTGGAAACTCAACACTGGACTTCAAGCAACTTGGGCATTGAGCTTCTCCACCCTTCCTCTGGACTCCAGGACCTTGCTCTCATCTGAAAAGAGGACTTTGGACGACTGGGCAACAGTCCATTTCCTTTTTATCCTTTGCCCAGGTAAGACGCCTCTGGTGTTGTCTGTGGTTCAGAGTGGCTTAACAAGAGGAATATGACAACGGTAGCCAAATTCCTTGACACATCTGTGTGTGTGGTGGCTCTTGATGCCTTGATCCCAACCTCAGTCCATTCCTTGCGAAGTTTACCCAAATTCTTGAATCGATTTTGCTTCACAAACCTCTCAAGGCTGCATTTTTTTTCGGTTGGTTGTACATCTTTTTCTTCCACACTTTTTTCTTCCACTCAACTCTCTGTTAACATGCTTGGATACAGCACTCTGTGAACAGCCAGCTTCTTTGGCAATGAATGTTTGTGGCTTACCCTCCTTGTGAAGGGTGTCAATGATTGTCTTCTGGACAACTGTCAGATCAGTAGTCTTCCCCATGATTGTGTAGCTCAGTAACCCAAACTAAGAGACCATTTTGAAGACCCAGGAATCCTTTGCAGGTGTTTTGAGTTGATTAGCTGATTGGCAAGTCATCATATTCTAATTTGTTGAGAAAGTGAATTGGTGGGTTTTTGTTAAATGTGAGCCAAATCATCACAATTAAAAGAACCACAAGTAATATCCCCTTTTTAAAATCAGGTCATTCTCAGCTTCTTGTCGTTGTGACGGAACACCAACAGAGGCCCCTCCCATGATAGTAGATTGACATGAGCATCTTACCTGAGCCCCGCCCTCAACAAGCACAAACAGTCTGCCTCAGATCGCCATTGTGTGACTCAGGTGCAGAGGAAGACTCTAATTGAGTGATTGAGGTGTTCTGTTGTTGGATGTAATACTGAACATAGCAGTAGTCATTTGCTGTGCTTGTGAGCTGCTTAAGAGGTAGCTGACAACGTTACTTTCGTTTTTAAAAGGAAAGCGTCGATCCCGATCTACATATACGTCTCTGTTTGTGTGAATCTTAATAATGTCCTAGTTGGCAAGTTTTGCTGATAAACACTGCTAAATGCAGCTAAATGTGGCTAAAGTGAACATTACAGCTCATAATCCCTCAGCAGAGAGGGGTGGAGCGAGCAGAGCTCATTTGCTTTTAAAGGGCCCATGCATTAAAATGAGCTAATATTTTGCAGAGCTGACTTTGACAAGGTAAAAGGGTGTTTTTTTTACACTACTATTGACAATTTTTAACCAAAGTATATTACAGACTTTTCATTGAGACCCTAAAGAATCTTATGAACTGGGGGCATCCGATGGGCATCCGATGACCCCTTTATTACACGACTTTCACAATTTGAGTTTAATTACTTTTTCACAACATTTTAATTCATATATTTATATTTTAATTTTATAATTTACCTGTATCTATCATGCAAATATGCTAATTAAAATAATACATGGCCAAAACATGTATCAGGCACCAGTATTCTTTGTCTAAGAGTAATACAAAGGAGTAGTGGTCATTTTAAGGATCTGATGGCCGCCATTTTGAAAATGGGGCCTTTCTTGGGGTCAAACTTTGGTAAACTTTTAGTATGTTTTTAAGTACATCTGATACTACTGAAAACCATTGAGAAACCTTTTGTTAGAATTTTTTTGGGGTCAAGCCACATTTGCAGCTGACTATAGGGGTTTGCGGCAATCGTCGATAGTTAATGAACCAAACAGAACATAATCATTGAGTCCCATCCGAAAGCAAGCATTTAACATAGAATCGCTCCAGCTCACCAGATGGGAAACTCTCAGGAAATCCTCCACAAACTCCTCCAACGGCCGTTGACCCTGCTGGAAGTCCCAAAGAAATTCCTCAGCCCAGTTCATCTTTATAGTTGGTCCGTGATTCTGTCACAATTTGTGCTGGAGGTGTAGAGCCAGGGGAAACATGGAAACCAGAGTAAAAATAAACACATATTTATTAACAAACTAAAATAAAACAAACAGGAATCCAGTAACACAAAACAACAATGTAACACAAAACATAACAAAATGAAACAAAACAAAACCTAGGAAGAGCAACGCAACGTAACATTAATCATGGACAATGGGAGCGTGGAACTGAAGACTATTTATACACTAAGACAGGGGAGTGGCTACAAACGAGCAAACAAGGAGAAGTACAAATATGGGCAAGACTTAACCAAACTAATACTAACCAAAGGGGGGAAACAAGGACTAAACCAATTACACAAGAAACACAGGGGGGAAAACACTAGAACAAGACACAATCCTGACAGCTAGAAATATAATAATCACTGTAATAATGATTCATTCATAGACTCCTTAAGTATTTGCCTATTAAAATCCAAACAGGGACTTTTTTGGCTGGGCAGTGTATATAATGAATATTATTTAAAAAAGGATGAGAAAACTTTGTCCTCCTTCTAGCCGAAAAACAGCACATTCTATATCGATTCTGAAATGGCACGATCAAAGCTCTTTGTTGTTTACCATTTATATGTGAATGCTGTGTACCACACCCACCTTATGCAAACTTTCAAGACTATCAAGTTTATAAAGGACCAATTTCTACAAGCAAATTCATAGCCGCATCTGAAGTAATTGAAGACCACTGCAAACTCCAACTCGTAAGGCCTGTTGCTACAAGGTGGAATTCACTCTTCTCAGCCGTAGAAAGAATAGTGAGAATAACAATAGAACAAGGCGAAGGAGCCCTTGCAGCCTTGCAGCTGTCTGCAGTGAACTAGATACACATAAGTATGTGCTTGTTTTTCTGCCTTTCAGTTAATGACATAATTAACAATAGATTAAGTCATAGTTTTATACCCTTGAATAATGTAGAACACATGTTCTACATTATCATTATCACTTAAAGTGCCGTCGATGAATTCCAGACAAATTGTGGTGGGCAAGCTGAGAGAGAGAGGTCGGGCCGCCACGAATCACCGACATTGAGTTCCAAAGGGAGCACGGCAAGCAAACAGAAAAAGAGTGGGTGGGGCTGCCCTGAAGAGAGGGGAATCTGGGCGGAGGTGAGCCAAGGCAGAGAGCAAAAAGGAATCCTAGAGAGCAGGCAGGTACAAACAAAAAAATGACAAAAGACAGGAACACTGGCAGGACAGGGAAAATAAACAAAAACAAGGCTCAGAATAACAGCAAGCAGCAAAATAGTCAGAGCTTGAGAACATCGAATCACAGACTGACACAATACAGAGAACACAAGGGCATAATAAAGGGGAGATAATGAGGACGAAACAGAGTGCAGGTGACGGGGAAAATTACATAACAGGGATGACAAGAGGGGCCGGGTGGACACCACAATGACAGTGGATCACATGGTGAGCTGTCAAAGCAAACAAGCACCTGAACAATGAACACAAGACAACAAAACCTAGGCAGACCACACTGAGTTTGTGACAAATCTGATGATTTAATATTATCCCAATACTTGTGTACCGATTCAATTATATATTGCGATAATATAATTACTGCAATACTGTCAGGATTATGTCTGTGTTTTGTTCTGTTTTCCTAGTGTTTTTCCCCCTCTGTTTCTAGTTTAATGGTTTAGTCCTTGTCTTCCCCTCTAGTTTTGTTTCCATTTGGTTTGTTCATGCCCATATTTGTATTTCCCCCTCGTTATCCTGTTATCTTGTTTGTGACCACGCCCCCGTTTCAGTATATTTAAGAGTCTGTGTTTGCACACCCCGTTTGTCGGTCAATGTAGATGTTACTTCCGTTTGTTTTGTTTCATGTGCTCATTTCCTGCTCCCGGTTTTGTTTATTTGTTCATTTTGCAGTTTTTATTTTAACATTTTTATTGTCCTGGTAAGCTTACCTCCCCAACTAACCAGTCATGTGGCCTTAATGATTGAAAATCCCTGTGATATAACAGGTATTCTGCAGTGCTGTGAGGCACTCTTAGAATTGCCACAACAACATCTGTGGGGTCATTTCTCCATAGTAAATCAACCTGTAATGACACAAACATCATGGTTTACAAAACAGTATTTCCTCTGCTTGCCTCATTTAGTGAATTGTTATTCTAAAATTATATTTGTATTACCTCATCCTCCACAGAAATGTCCTCTACTTCAGATGACTTTTTACAAGCCTCAAGTGCTGGTCCACTTTGTTGGCTTTTTACATTCATTCTACGACTTTACGGTCTCATCCTTCTCAACGATCTGGATCTTTTTTTTTTTTTTTTCTGTGGGACTGGCACATTTTGTGCAGCAGAATAAAATTTGGATTTGGTGGCTTTCACTCTGCGTTCTTTCTTTTTAGCCCACGTCTCTTTGACAATGAGAAATGTTTTCTGAATGCGTTCTCAAAAGCCGTTCTGGGGACAGGTTATGGTGTAAAATGTGTTCGATATATCGTGCCTGGAGTGATGCATACATTTTCCTCACAAATGCTCCTGGTCTGACAGATTTTTTTTTTTTTTAAGTAATGGAATCTTTAACAATGCCAAACCACATCTCAACATGGCAGTTTGTGTCTCTTGTTTTCTCTGGTTTGCTTTTCACATTCTCTTTGTCATGCTCATCCACGGCATACCTCTTCAGGTTTCCCAACAGTACACCACTTGACTTAATTGACTTAAAATCCTTTGCAATGCAAATTTCGAAAGCTCTGTCCAGATAGGAGGTGATGTGTTTCCTGTTAAATGCTGTTAAAAGCACACTTTGAATCAGTGCCCAGCTGTAATCCGTATCAATTTGGTGGATGTGCAGTCGGGTGTATTTTGACAATTGCAAGGTAAACTGCATCAACCAGAATGCGATCGGTGGAACAGAATGCTCACTGGATAGCATTTCACAAACTGGGAGAGGCGGTGCATCCTGACCACTTCCAGGAATTGTAAGTAAGAACCTTTTTTGGCTGAGAGGGGAGTTTTGACACTAGACCACCTGTAGCATCCAGATAAAGGGTAACAGGAGCCTTCTTCCGTAGATGTTGCAAAAGAATGTTTATGGCCATTTCAGTGTACATGTGCACACCAAAAGGATCAATGCTGAAATGCTGGATGTACCCAGGCATTTTGTAGTATTCTGTGTCACTCTCCCTTAATATTGTGTTAGGTGCATTTCCATTAATAGATCATAATGGAGGCACTGGTTTCTCCTTACCTCTGCGCCAATTACTTTTAGTATATTTTTGTTGAGGCACCTTGTCATGTTACCAGTCAGCAATTGTGCCTTTGGTGTAGATTGTAGTCTGTGATAAAAATAGTGACTGGGACCATGAATGAGTGCTTTTGCAATTTTACCTCTTTTCAAGTGAGTAGCTGGACGACATTTCCTGTCTGTAACTTTGTGTTTAATGCTGCCACTTTGTCGAACTGAGATTTTTACATCTTTGTCTTCATCATCAGGGATTGTTTTAATGATGAAGGTATATTTGGCCTTACATGAAGGGAAAGTGCACACAGCCATACAATGCAAGTATGGAGCATTCTGTTTTCTGCTGGCAAGAGCTTTAACATGATGATATTTAAAAGACAGTGTACATGATGTATTTTTGGATTTGAGATTTCTGTAAAGATAGTCTCTCCATAGATGTCTCAGCTTTGAAGAAACTTGTAGTGGTCTGATCTTTTTCCAGTGTTTTCCTTTCATGATGATTTAAAAAAAAAAAATCTCACCCTTGGTATCTGGCGTAGACCATGGGTTTGTTCTGAAGCTTCATTTTTGTTGTCTGGGTCTGAACTGTTTGTCACCGTCTTGTTCCGAAGCCTCAGTCTTGTCTGGCTCTGAACAGTTTGTGTCACCGTCTTGTTCTGAAGCCTCACTCATGTCCGGCTCTGGAAACTTTGAGTCACCAAATTCTTCTGAACCCTCTGTGTCACACTAGAAATACACTGTTTTATGTATTTTAATGTAATGGTTTCAACTGTAGAGGCATATTTAGGATTAATCTCCAGTCTGTCTACAATAACTGCACTCAGACACAGAGGATATGACTCATTTAAGATGATCAGATCAAAACCGTTATTTCTGAATAATCGACTAGAAACAAATAATAGACTAGAAATCGATTAGATGGCATCGGGAACAGAGTGAGCGGACGCCGCCGCGGGAACAGAGTGAGCGGACGCCGCCGCAGGAACGTCAGCGGGCACTGCCGCCACAGGAACAGCGGCTGCAATCCCCCGAAAGTATGCCTCCCGTGCCGCCGCCGCCAAGTGAACGTCTATCGACGCCAGAGAAGTGTAAACGGTCGCCATCCATTCAGGCATAGCGTGAGCGGACGCAGCCGCATCGGGCACGGAGTGAGCGGTCGCCGCCGCTTCGGGAACAGAGTGAGCGGGCATCGCCGCTTTGAAAAAAAAAAACTTCCCCGCTGGACCCATTTGTGGAGTCTGCATTCTGTCACGCTGAAGCATGGAGATCAGGGTCCAAATTTGCAGGGAAGGTGAATATTTATTAAATAAACAAACAAACAAAACAAAGGCCAACACGGCACAACAAAACACAAACAAGGCAAGGTCAGGAACATAAACTTCAAGAACGAGAATGACGAAAAACAAACCACACAGAAACCAGGATACAGGAAACAATGCAGACTCACAGAGTGGGGGAAGAGTGGAGATTATAAAGTCTATGATAATGAGGTTCAGCTGTGGGTGTGAGTGATGAGACAGGTGTACGTGATCAGGAGGGAAGTGCGGGAGGAAGGGAGACAGTGACCTCTGGTGGGGAAGGGAGACACCACAGCCCAGACACGTGACACCATCATGGTGCAGTTGGTCATCCTGTTCGTCCGGATTGTGCCGATGTAGTGGATTTCTCTCTCTTTTAGGTGCTGCACCAGGGGAACTGATGTAAAGTAATTGTCTGCAAAGACCTTGTGTTGATGTCATTTTCAGCACAACTTCTCCTGTAACACCCACTTCTGATTTTTCTCTGTCTTGATGTTCTGCACCTTGACAAACATCAAAGTCATAAAGAAAGCCACTTTGTCCAGCACATACCCACATCTTAAAACCCCATTTGTAAGGTTTTGCAGGCATGTAGACACGTAGATGAGATTTTCCCTTGAATGGCACCATAATTTCATCTACTGCATGACATTCTTCAGGAGGTATGCAAAGAAACTGTTCTCGCAGTTTTTGTAACCATGGCCTAAGCTTCCACAGTTTATCTTGTTTTGCATCATCAGAAACACTGAAATTGTCCTGAAAGTGTATCAGTGTGAGCAATTTCAGAAACCGATCTCGAGACATTACATCACAAACTGCAGGAAGCTTTGTCTCCATCTCCCAATATGCTCTCACACAGGACATCTGTACTAACCCCATATGCATGTACATGCCTAGAACTTTCTCGATCTCTTTGGCAGTTGTGTTTACTGACTTGCCCTCTTTTTGTACGCTGTACAGATTTGTTTGTTCTGCCGTTTCCTGTAGCATTTCATCAGTGACAAACTGTTTGCAATACATGTATGGAGTCCAGTTACACCTGTCTTCTGTCCCTTCCTCATCAGATGCAATGAAATCGACAGATGGAGGTTGAAATTGTTTTTTTCTCCATCTGTATTCTTTCTTTTTTACTTTATCCTTCACTGACTGCTTTTTGATTGTGTCCTGTGTTGTTGGGACCTCAACTTCTATGCTGCTCTGGACTACACTTTCTTCTTGATAATCTTCCTCATCACTGCTGTCTGAACTTCCATCATCATGCATGGCCTGAGGAATCCATTCCTCATCATCCTCCTCCTCCTCTTCCTCTAACTGCTCTAGGTCACTTGAATTGCCATCCATTATTAGGTCAATGACATTTTCAAGATGCTTTCTTTTTCTCTCTTCTTCCTCTAATCTTTTTGACATCTAAAAATACACATTACACACAAAATACACATAAAATTATGAATCCAGCATATTGATTATGATTTTAGAGGAATTATTACTGTAAAAAATAACTTAAATGTATTGTAAGATGACATTGTGGTAGGCATATTGTAGATTACATTTCAAAAATGTGATACGACTGTTCAGGGATAAAGAACCTTATATACCTACAGTTTCATATTTATTATGTGCATTTTTAACACAATATATATTTTAACATGGCATTTCAGTCATTAATTAGATTAATTGAATCATCTTAGTATTGTGTGTGTTTGTATTGTGGTAGTCATAAAGTAGATTACATTACAATTTATACAGTACCATTAATACCTGCAGTATCAAATTTGATACACAAATTCTAACACAATTTAATTGTAATTTAACGATTAAATTATTAAGTAATTATGCATTGTTTCAATTCAGAAAGTGTTTGATTAATTATATTAGATGCAATACAAATGTTATTTTTACCTTAACAACTCGAAATTGGCCTTTATTTTCCTGCCGAAAGCGTCTGGCGTGATCAAATCGCAGCCGCCATTTTGAAAAGCTAGAAAATCACCTCTCTACTGCCTGCAGTACAGTGAAATTCCACAAGATGGCAGAATACACGTATCAAAATAGATACAACAGGTTTTCAAAGAAAGTATTGCTCTCACTGATTCAATATATGTCTTAGAAACTCGTGTATCAAATATGATACGTGCGGTTTTAAGGGGTTAAGCCAATTTTCATATTTTTTGTTTGTGGGTAAAATATAGCTTAATGTTTTAATATTTGTGCTTCTCATCATGCATAATAAATGTTCGTCTGATGTACCGCTCTGCAAATTAGTCACAATAACGTTTCTTCATAATCCTTGGCTGTTGCATAAGCTATATTTCTTGCAAATAGCCTATACATCTCATATAAATCGCAACATGCACTTCTCGGGTCAAATTGCTTTTGTAAAAATACAGGGTGCGCTGTCGCACCTTATGTCTATAGACAGCTTGAAAGGTCTACTTCAGTAAAACAATCAAAAACAAAATTGTGTTTAACTCGCATAAATCCAACAAGAGGTAGAGTACAGTCTTTGCCGTTTGAGTTCATTATCTGTAGCCTACCATTGTGCTTAAACTCATACCCAGCGCAGCCTATTCCCACAGTGTAAAGCCTGGAATTCAACCCAGAAGAGCAACCCGATGCGCAGCTTGACTTAGCTAAAGATATAATTTAATAATATATAATTTATATATAATCAGACTAAGTATCAAGGCTGCCCGTTAAACAAACAATAAAGCAATAAGATAATTTGTTTAGAAAATCTAACTTAATTTTTTTTGTTTCTCAAACAAAACGAAATAATGATACACTGTAAAATCCAATAGTTTACCTTACTTAGATATAATTATAGTTTACCTTACTTAGATATAATTAGTTATCTTTACTTAGTTGCTATACTTACTAGGTTGTATTAAGTTACAGCTACTTTCAATGCTAGTAAAACAATTAGCTTACTTAAAATATTCAAGTAGCCACAAAGGAACCAATGACATTAATAAACTACTGAGAGGCAGCAGTGCACTAATATGTTGCTAATTTGCAAAATAAAAAAAGAAGAGGAAAATAAAAGTTTTTGAGGTAGGTCAATAGTTAATCTGCAGTTATTTTTCACAAGTTACATTCACTAATTTCCCAAAGTCATCTTGAATGTTGTTTCAATACAACTGAAATATTTGAAAGAACATCACATAACCTGACTTCATAAATTGATGTTGATTTTCATAAAATGTTGTTTGTTTGTTTTTTACCTACCATTATAGTGATTAATGTTCCCTTTGGTTGGGCACTTGGAACTTTGTTTATTTTATTGCAGTATTGTTCCTTTTGATGCAGCAATGCAACATGGAATCATAATTTTTTCAAGGGACGAAAAGTAATACACAGGTTGCTTTTAGACGGTAACCTATTTAACTAAATCATTAGCTAATATATTTTTTATATCAATTAACGGTCTTTCACATCTTAATTGTTTTTCATAAACACCTTGAGAAACCTAATTGGGTTAAGAATCATTTAATATTTGTGGTAAAGTGCTCAAGTCACAGACAGACTTCAATATTCAGCACGCGAATCACAACAATGGTAACAATTCAATTTTACTTATTTTTATTAATTGTGACAATAACCATTTTATTATTTTATTTGCTCTTTTTGTTGTGCTACTACTGACACAAGACAGTAAATTAGCAAATAAAAACAACAACAGTAAAACAAACCAATTGCATAATTTATGCATGCTGCAATGCACTCTGGGAGTCAGTGAGTAGCTATACTGAGTCAAGAGTAAACCTTAAGTAAAGGATCAAGTAGCCCCGACAGTTCTTTTTTAGTTGTTAGAACTCTCATGTAAGTAAACTATACTAAGCATTTGTCAGTACAACATATTATTTCCATTTTTACTTTACCTAGTTTTTTTAAAGCAAAAACAAATAATATTCCAAGCCCAGAATCGATTATTATGAAATAATGGTTTTGATCTGATCACCTTAAATGAGTTATATTCTCTGGGTCTGAGTGCAGTTATTGTAGACAGATTGGAGATTAATCCTAATAAACATGCCTCTACAATTGAAACCATTACATTAAAATACATAAAACAGTGTATTTCTTCAGTAGTATCTTCAGTAGTTTCTTCATTATAACTTCAGTAGCATGTAGATCCTCCTTTTATTTCAGGACTGTGGCGAAGGCAGCGAGGACAATCGCTTAGCTCGCTCACATAATGTAACCATATATCTTCTATAATCCCGTTATAGAAGATATATGGTTTGTCAAAGAATCCTAAAAAGTATCACGTTCCAAAAAATATTAAGCAGCACAACTGATTTTAAAACTGATAATTCTAATAATAAATTAGCATATTAGAATGATTTCTGAAGGATCATGTGACACTGAAGACTAGAAGATGAATCGGGCTGAGGAAAAACTGTGGAGACTGCGGCAGGGCGGCCGAACGTTGGAGCGATATGTGGAGGAGTTCCTCGAGCTTTCACATCAGGTGGGCTGGCCCGATGCTTCACTCGGCGCTGTGTTTATTTTGGGACTGGATGATGAGATTATTCGCTGCGATCTTCCTGCCTGTCAATTCCCCTTGATCGAGCTAGTCAATCTCATTCTGTTTTTAAATGGGTCTGATTTCGAAGTCGAAGAAATTTGTCCTATCAGTCAGACTAAGTCTCATCATCCAGCCCCCTCTGCCGCACAGCACATCGCGCCAGCCCTCCATAAGCCAGGACCCCCCACATACCGTGCCAACGGTTCGCACCGCCAGCCCAGTCTCCTATCACCTGTCGTCCTCCATAGCTCCGCCGCTGTCCTCAGCCCGATGCGGCCGGCTTCCTCTCCATGCTCCAGCCCGTCAGCCGCCAGGCCAGCGTCAGCTCGCAAAATGGCCGCCACGCCAGATTCTGCAAGCAAAATGGCCACCACGCCAGTTCACAAGATAGTGAACCTGAGTCCCTGGCCTAGATGCCAGACGCCGCCAGAGCGCCCTCCAGTGACTGCGCCGCCAGAGCGCCCTCCAGTGACCGCTCGCCCAGAGCCTGCTCTTCCAGAGTCTCCGCTGGAGACGCCCAGCCCTCCAGAGTCTCCGCTGGGGTCGTCCAGTCCTCCAGAGCCCGCTCCTCAAGAGCGCCGTCCAGAGCCCGCTCCTCAAAAGCCAGCGTGCCCTCCAGAGCCGGAGCTCTCTCCTGCGCGCCCTTCCGTGCTCTCCTGGGTGGACTATACCCTAGGTTCCTCCAAGAAAATTTTGGGGGGGGGGGGGGGCTACGCCCCCAGATCCGCCATGGCCTCCTGAACTATTGACCCGGCCATGGCTTCCTGAGCCCCCAGATCCGCCATGGCCTCCTGGACTGATTATCCGGCCATGGCCCCCTGAACCCCCAGATCCGCCATGGCCTCCTGGACTGATTATCCGGCCATGGCCCCCTGAACCCCCAGATCCGCCATGGCCTCCTGGACTGTTTATCCGGCCATGGCCCCCTGAGCTTCCTGACCCGCCATGGCCACCTGAGCTCCCTGATCCGCCCTGGAGACCACCCCTGTATCCTGTGTCCCCTGTGTCCCTACCTAGCGGTCTCCAGGGCGCCCACCCTCCCTCCCCTATGGATGTTATTAGGCGCGAGACGTGCCTTTGGGGGAGGGGGGGGGTAATGTCAGGTTTATGTCTGTGTTTTGTCCTGTTCTGTCATGTTTTCCAAGTGTTTTTCCCCCCATGTTTCTAGTTCATTTGGTTTAGTCCTTGTTCTCCCCCTTTTGGTTTAGTCCTTTTGGTTTAGTCTTGCCCATATTTGTATTTCCCCCTCGTCATCTCGTTATCTTGTGTATAAAGTCTGTGTCTGCTCACTCCCCAGTGTCCGTCGATGTATTGTTACATGCGTTCATTGCTTGCTCCCGGTTTTTGTTTGTTTGTATTTAGTTTCAGTGTTTTGTTTTAATAAACTGTTTATATTCATTTAATCCGGTTCTCCTGCTTCATCTCCACTCCTCCACTCAGCCAGATTGTGACAACTGTATGTTAAGTCGATGTACATATGATATAAATCAAAAAAATAATAATGGTGTAGTGATTATGTGTTGCAATTAAACTTGTAGAAAATTTGTGTAGTGCTGTATGTTGTTTCAAGGCTGGCATCATCGGCGGTCCTCTGAGGGGTTGTTGTCATCATCTCTTCTTGGGTATTCTGAATCCAGACTGAATCTTGTGTAATTCCTAGTTACCATGGGATGGAAATCCCGTGGCAGAAACAAAGAAACGAATAGAGAAATAATTAGCGTAGCTGCTGTTCCAACCAAGCAAAAATGATGTGTTTAGCCCAAGCTGAAGAATGTTGATGTGCATTTGATCAGATGTAACTGAAGTACAATGTTATGAGATTCATTATGTGAATGCTTGGCTAAAGAGATGAGTCTTTAATCTAGATTTAAACATAGAGAGTGTGTCTGAACCCCGAACGTTAACAGTACATGAATGATCATGCATTAATACGTAAATTAATAATTTCTTGACTATGAACTAATGATTAGTTAAGACATGTATTAATCAAGAACTATGAACAACTAATGTAACTATGACATGAGTCATATAAATTACTGCATGAATGCAGTACTGCAGCACCACCTTAATTGCATGTTAGTTCCTGCATGTTAGTTAATACATATACTGTGCAGCCCTAGTGTATTGTTATACCCCTAACATGTTTTTTTTTAATCTTTAATATGTTTTCACTTTCTTTGTATGCACTTATTGAAAGTGCAGCGAGGAACTTGCTATCTCTCATAACAGGCACACTTGGTTAGGAACAACAGGTGCAGGTTCAGGGGCAGATTCAGGGGCAGAGCCAATCCCGTGTTTTGACTCTCACTCAGTCTGGCAGACAGAATCAACAGAGTTTTGAGACAGCCCAGTGTCCAGCAGGAGATGACTAGGTTAGAGATTATTTCTCAAATTATCCACCTTATTTTTCAGTGCGGATGTAAGATGTTTTCTGGTATTGTGTTAGACTTCTGGTTCATAAGCTGCTGTAGGGAAATAACGAGAAGAAAATCTGTTTGCTTTACAAACCATTGTGTTCATAATTAATAGATAATAGATTCATAGATAATACATTAAAATAATATGGTAAGACACACCTGTTTGTAATATCAAGTAGCAAAACAAGCTGTTTTGAGAATATTTAATGACCATCTTTTGAACACTATTACAGGTCCCTTCCTAGTATGTTCAGAAGAGAAAAAACAGTGGAAAACGTAGATTTCCTACTCCAGTGACTTAATCTGTTCCAGCCCCCTCAAAGCATACCAGTCTGCAATTATATTTAATCCCAGCACCAACCGATAGGATCACTAGAACTTAAACTGTTAATGGCAGGGTTGGGTAAACGCCACATTTCTTTACCCGACAACAGCAATCATGAAGAGGTAAGAGATATAGCTTTATAATATATAGCATAAAATGTAGAATTTGTAAGCAAGAACAATGGGTCTCATTCACTAAGCGTGTACGAACATTTTCACAAACAAATCATGATTTACTAAAACTTCTATAGTAAAATTTATTCTAAATTTAAGAGTGAACTTTCAGAAAAAAACTGAAAGTACATGTACAGTAGGAATCACTTGGCTGGTCTTAATAATCTATATATAGGCTATAGACCTATGTATAATGTATGTTTCATCTTAGGATAATAGTTAAATATTAAATGTATATAATTATGATAAAATGTATATTTAATCTTAAAATTGTCATCATACTTTGTAAAACAGTAAAAAAAAAAAAAGCTGTGCTAGACTATCTAGAAAGCACTTATATGGACCTAGTCTGGGGGTGTTATCATTTAGAATACTCCAAATTCACTAACATCAGAACAAGTTTAACAACAAATTCATATGTGTATGCACGTGTTGTGCATAGGAGGAAAATAGTGAATTAGGAGGAAAGTTTTCGTGAGAAGTTCAAATGTGTGTATAAATTTATAATTTACACAATTATTAGTGAATGAGACCCAATGTATTTGATGTGTGCATTGCTAACAATGTTTTCCAGCAGCTCTGACATCCAAGTATCCGAAATTACAGAATTTGACAGGTGGATGGCTTTTATATAAAGCATCTGGTCAGTAGTTATAAGCTCTTGTATTTCCTTGTTGTCTATTGAGTACATTAAAAAAACTGACAATGAACATTGTGTTGTTCATTTATTGAAGGTGGAAGTGGCCAAAGAAAGCTGACAGTGATCCCTCCTGAATCAGAGGGATACACAGCAAAGTTGCTCAAGAGTTCATCTAACAATGGAAGGCAAGGAATTGTTCCAATTCAGGATGAAATAGATACACAACCTCTTCCTTTTGATGCTCCTGAGTTCATCAAAATGCCGAAATCACAGTGTAAAATGTGTGGTGAATCTTTGCCATTACAAGCTCTGGCTCTACATGTAGAGTCTTGTAGCAGTCTTGTTTTTGTTTTGTTTTTTACACTTGCTTTGCTTTATTTTCCTTTCTAAATTATTTTTATTACATATTTTATATTTAATTTATTTAAATTTAAAATAATTTGTCTGTTTAGGAGGCAGAAGATGACGAATCAAGTGATTGCTTGGAAGCAAGTACTCAGAATGTCTGTAAGTATTAATGATCACACTTATTATTTAAGTCTTGCCTCTCTTGGTGTGTTAGATTTGTCGGTCAGCTCGTCCAGAGGCGGGAACTTATGGTTGTTATGATTATTTACGTCTCTGTTTTCCAGGTACTTTGAATGTTTATGCTTTTAAGGTTTTTAAATAAGCTTGATATATGTTTGGGAAGATGTTCTGTTTATGTTTTGTTGACATGTCGAATGTTTTCTGTATTATATTTCGTTTTTTAGACTAATGGCAATTGCTAATTGGGATAGTGTCCAGTAGCTAACTTAGCTAAATTCGGTTATGTGTGTGGCATGCAATGCATAAAGTAACTGTGATGAAGAAGGCAGGAAATTGATGAGGAGAGACAAATTGTCAATGTTAAGCAATGTATTTAATGGGTTTATTGCCAGTGCAATTGATTTTGATATTTTGAACATTGATTGTTCATTAGCTGACTTGCCTGTTGTGTTTGATTGTATCTGTTGAGGAGAAAAAAGTGAGAAATAATGTCAGTTTGCATACCTGTTGACTATGGAAGAATATTATTTTAATGTGTATATTATTTTAATGTTTAAAAACAGTAAATTGTTAAATTATTTATACTATTGTTTATATTATTATACTTTTGTTTATATTATTATTATTTAGAAAAAGCTTTTTGTGAGGACTTTTTTTTTGTTTTATATCTTCATTGCTTACTTGCTTATCTGCAAGTAAGCAAAATGTAGCAGTCACAGTCCTGTCAGACCCATGCCACTATCAAGCTTACCACTGTCCTTTTGTCACGCAGTATTATTAAGATGCAGAAAAGAAAGAGGCAGGAGAAGATTGACACCTTTTTCAAGAGAAATCCTGTAAGTGAAGTTGAGAGATGAAAGTTAAAAAATGTTGACATTAAACAACAGTAGCCTATTACCATTAGATGCATTTATTTCATTGTATTACTTTTCAATATTCACTGAGGTTTTCTAGTGCCACAGCTGTAACTGTTTGAACCTATTACCACTGCAACCTTGTTTAGGAGAGGAAGTTGCTGGAGGCATTGGTTTCAGAGGCAGCACAGGAAGGTTCACAGGTGAGCAATTAAATGAATGTTACAGTTTGTAAAAGAGGTTTATGAAGGAAGAGGGGCTGTGTGTGTTTGTGTCATGGGTGGTGCTTATTTCCATCTAAGGTGCACACGTGTGTATGGTGTGTTTATATCAAATTCACAAATTCATTTTAAATGTTTTGATTAGGGTGTATGTGAGGATGTGGCCAGGAGTGAGGAAGACAGAGATGAAGAGGGAGTAAAAGGCAGACAAGACAAGAAGCAGACAGGCGAGAAGCAGACAGACAAGAAAAACAGAGTGAGGGGGAAGTCAGAGAGGATAAGGATGAAGATGAAATGGTAGAGAGAGGAGCAGAGAACACAGATGTGGATGTTACTCACCATCAGTTCAGTAAACCCAATCAACCAGATCCAAAATTAATTTCTAAACAGTCCTTGCCAAATAAACTCTGAGTTTTCAAACTCAGTTGTACCAGAAATTTCCATGGCTCCATGTGAGTCCTGATGTTGAGGGTGTATTGTGCTTTTACTGCTCCAAAGCCTTTGACTCGGGGACATCATCTCTTGCCAAGAATGCTGATTCAGCATTCATTTCATCTGGGTTTAAAAATTGGAAAAAAGCCCTTGAACGATTTACTGTGCATGAGCGATCTGATAGTCATAAGACAGCCATGACAATGCACATCTATGAAAATTGATCAGTACAGGTTCAGCTATCTAGTGTGAGTGTGAAACAGCAAGAGGAAGCAAGGGGATGTCTTCTCAAAATCATTGATGCTGTGCAGATGTTGGCTAGGCAGGGCTTACCTTTTAGAGGCCATGAATGTGGTGAAGGAAATTTTGAACAGGTTCTGAAGTACAAATCAGAGGATGACCCCTCTCTAACCAAGTGGTTGACATGTGGTAGAAAGGATGTATATACTTCAGTTATTGTTCAAAATTAAATCCTAACTTTGTTCAGCAGCATGATCATACGTGAAATAGTTGAAAACATCAGATCACTTCCACACCTGCAGTACTCTGTGATGATGGATGGGACACGAGATGTCTGGAAAAGAGCAAGAGGCAGTGTGTTTGAGATATGTTGACAAGGATTTAGTCCCTCATGAAGAATTGATTGGTCTTTATGAGGTTTCTTCGACATCTGGAGAAAATCTAGCAAAAGTAGTCATGGATGTTTTGCAGCGCCTAAACTTGCCTATCACTGGGTTGCGTGGCCAAGCATACGATGGGGCCGCAAATATGGCTTGCAAATACAATGGAGCACAGGCCATTATAAGAAAAATACAACCTCTGGCTCCCTATGTTCATTGAGCTGCACACTGTGTTAACCTAATTACACAGAGGTCCTGTACTGCCTCAATATTTATCCGTATTTCTCTGGATTGGGTCAATGAGTTGGGTGTGTTGTTTGGGCAGTCAGGGAAACTGAAGGACATATTTAAGGGAATTGCAAGGTCTGAGGGGGGTGAGCTGCTGAATCCCCGCTAGATGTAGAGGAACTAACTGCTGTTTTTAATTCTGTATGTTTGGACATTATGAATGACGTTGCTCCACTTAGACTTAACAGGCCTAAATCCCAATTTCAGCCATGGTTTAATGACGGAACTCATGCTCTCAGATGGGCATGTAGGAAAGCTGAACGCAGATGGAGAAAAGACAGACTACAAATTTCTTATGAGATGCTAAAAGATGCTCTTTAAAACTTACCAGCATGCAGTCAAAGTGGCAAGAACTAAATATTACTCAGATTTAATTAATAGAACGGCCTACTGTCCTAAAGCTCTGTTTGGCACAATAAACTTTGTGCTAAACCCAGCTATAACTTCTTTTTCAGATTCCATTTTGCTTACCTCTGAGGATTTCTTGAACTTTTTTGTGAGAAAAATGTACAATATTAGAATAGAGATTGTCCCCGCCAATGTTGTTCTTGAACCTCTTGTGCTACGTTCATGTACATTTGACTGTTTTGATCAGGTTTCCCTTCCAGTCCTAGCAGACTTAGTGAAGCACATGAAACCATCACCTTCCTTACTGGATTTTTTTGACACTATGGGCACTAGTATACTGGCTATTGTGAACAGTTCCTTAACTCAAGGATGTGTTCCATCTTCTTTTAAACAAGCCGTAGTTTCTCCTCTAATCAACAAACCTGGCCTTGAAGCTTCAGAGTTGAACAATTTCCTTCCCATCTCTAAACTTCCGTTTTTATCTAAAGTGTTAGAGAAGGTAGTTTTGATTCAAATCACCCCTTTTTTGCGGGAGAATGATCTCCTGGACAAATTCCAGTCTGGGTTTAAAGCAGGTCGTTGTACTGAGACCGCTCTTTTAAAAGTGTTAAATGATTTATTGATAGCAGCGGATTCTGGTTTGGCTGCAGTTCTAATTATGTTAGATCTCAGTGCTGCATTTGACACTGTAGATCATTCGATTCTTCTAAAATGGTTGGAGGGTGAGGTAGGATTTGGGGGAACTGCCCTGAAATGGTTTCAGTCCTTTATTAAGGACAGAACATTTTTTGTTAATTGGGCAAACGTTTCATCCTCGATGGTCCCCTTAAGGCCGGGACACACCAACCCAATGCCAACCAACTAGCGCCGACGGAAGCAGACCGTCTTGTCGCCTCTAGTCGGCTGCGTCTGCGGGCGTCTGGGCAATTAAACTAAGCTCGAACACACCGAACTGACGACACCCGCCTACAAACTAGAAGGTGCTTTCTGCGCATGCGTGAGGAGATATACCGTTGCGTACCTGCAGATGGCAGTAGTCTGTATTTTCATTCCAAGAAGAGAACCCGGAAGTAGCACGGTTTGCATAACGTTTTTCCGTTATGTCGTACAGCGCTGGCCTGTCTTGGATCAAATTGATCAGCTCGTCTTCAATAGCTTCATTCCACACAGCCATAGTTGGTTTCGAATTGTGCAAATTGTGAAATGATGACAGCGAGCCGGTTCCCTCTTGACTTTGGCCGATGCAAGACCGACGAAAGCCAACGTGCGGAACACACCGAACCGACGCGCTTCACTGACGCCCACCAACTGTCCCGGCCTTTAAAACATGGCTTAAAACATTTTTGCTGGTGCCACAACATCTTCTATCACATGTACGCAGATGACACCCAGATTTATCTTCCGCTGAAGGTTGGGAATGAGCAGTCTCTACAGTCCCTCTTGCAATGTCTAGATGAGGTTAAAGGTTGGCTTTCCAATAACTTTCTCCAGCTTAATGAAAAAAAAATCTGAGATCATAATATTTGGCCTTTCTAAGGCTAGAGAGAAGATAGCCAACACACTTGCACCCTTAAAAATAACAGTGAAAGACAGCGTGAGAAATCTTGGTGTCATAATAGATTCATCTCTCAGTTTTGATAAACAGATAAATTCAGTGGTGAGAAGTAGTTTTTATCAGCTCAGAATTATCTCTAAACTAAAACCTTTTCTGAGTTGTAAAGATCTGTAGATTGTTACTCATGCTTTTATTACCTCGCGACTAGACTATTGCAACTCACTTTATGTAGGGATCGGTCAACGGCAACTTTCTCGATTGCACCTTGTGCAGAACGCCGCAGCTAAGCTTCTGACCGGAACTAAAAAAAGGGAACACATTACTCCGGTGTTATCGTCTCTCCACTGGCTACCAGTAAGGCTTAGGATTGATTTTAAGATTTTATTATTGGTTTTTAAAGCACTACACAACTTGGCCCCAAATTATATTAGCAATCTCTTAGTTTCTTACATACCAGCTAGATCACTTAGATCAGGAAACCAGTCATTGCTGTCTGTTTGTCATGACTCTGGGCTGCAGCCTTTCCCTCCGCCACACGATGTCGCTGTCTTTCCTCACACACCTCACTTCCTGAATCGGACACACCTGTTACTCGTTTCCTCCACAGCTGTTTCTGATCATCACTGGACTATATATATCTTCCCTCTCTAAACACTTGGTGTGGTAACATTGTCTTCTGTCTTCTGTGGATTTTATGTTCTTGATCCTGGCCTTTGACCTTGTTTTATGTTTTGCTCAGTTTATGTTTCAGTTTGTGTTTAGTCTGCCGTGTTGGCTTTTTGGTTTGTTTTGTTATTTTGTGTTTAATTAATAAATATTTCTTACCCAGCATTTGGACCCAGACCCCTTTGTATAACGTGACAGAATGCAACCATCATCGATGGGTCCAGCGGGGAGTAATTTTTTTTTGTCTGAGGAGGCGGCGTCTTTTGAGGCGGCGTCGGCCGCTCGGTTCGAGGAGGTTATCTACCTCCAACTGGCCGAGATGGAGGCCTGTAGGGCCGAGTCGGCGCGACGGCGTTCCCGCTTTGCGGTGGGGGAGGAGTGGCTCTTCCGTGGGAAGGCGGAAGTGTCCGTGGTCTCCGTTCCTGACGCGCAGGTGACCGCGCCCTCTGTTCCTGACGCGCAGGTGAACGCCATTTCTGTTCCTGACGCGGAGGCGGCTGCGAACTCTGTTCCTGACGCAGAGGCGACCGCTGTTGCTATTCCTGACGTGGCCCTCACCGCGGCTTCTGTTCCTGATGTGGAGGCGGCTGCGCTCTCTGTTCCTGACGCGGAGGCGGCTGCGCTCTCTGTTCCTGACGCGGAAGCGACCGCGCTCTCTGTTCCTGACGGGGAAGTGACCGCTGTTTCTGTTCCTGACGCGGAGGCGACCGCGCTCTCTGTTCCTGACGTGGAGACGACCGCGCTCTCTGTTCCGGACGCAGCGGTGACCGCGCACATTCCACTGGCGGCGGGGCCGGCTCGCGGTTCTCGGGTGGCGAGGCCGGTCCATGGGACTCCGCTGCACGGGCCTGGCCCGCCATCCCTCCCCCTGAGTTGCCTTCCTCCGTTCCTCCTCCCTCCAGACTTTGGGAACGTCTGGGAGCCGTTCCGTAGGGAGGGGGTACTGTCATGACTCTGGGCTGCAGCCTTTCCCTCCGCCACACGATGTCGCTGTCTTTCCTCACACACCTCACTTCCTGAATCGGACACACTTGTTACTCGTTTCCTCCACAGCTGTTTCTGATCATCACTGGACTATATATATCTTCCCTCTCCCAACACTTGGTGTGGTAACATTGTCTTCTGTGGATTTTATGTTCTTGATCCTGGTCTTTGACCTTGTTTTATGTTTTGCTCAGTTTATGTTTCAGTTTGTGTTTAGTCTGCCGTGTTGGCTTTTTGGTTTGTTTTGTTATTTTGTGTTTAATTAATAAATATTTCTTACCCAGCATTTGGACCCAGACCCCTTTGTATAACGTGACACTGTTCCTCTGTCAAACAAGAAATCAAAAGGTGACCGCGCCTTGTCGGTAATAGGTCCACAACTATGGACCGGTCTTCCCCTGTATATTCGGCAGGCGCCATCTATAGAGATTTTTAAGTCTCAGTTAAAGACACACCTCTTTAGTTTGGCCTTTGAAGTAGAGACAGTTTGATTCTGGGAATTTTTTTTAAATTTTGTTTTACTTGTATGCATACTTTTATTTTATTTTAATTTTGTGAAGCACTTTGGGCAACAACGTTGCATTTAAATGTGCTATATAAATAAATGAAGTTGAAGTTGAAGACAGTTCAAAATCAGACTCAATAGTCGAGAATAGTTGGACAGGCAGTTCACACTCAGCCTCCATGGCCGGTTCAAAACACAACAAAGAAGTTTGTAGATGGTCTCCTTGGCTGGTTCAGAGCAGGAGTTCATAAACAGCCTCCATAGCCGTGACAGGACAAACAGGGAGTTCACGGATGGCCTCCTTGACGGTAACAAAACAGGCACAAATTTATAAGTGGATATCACTGACACCTCTGGGGGTTCTGCAGCAGATGCCGCCACCTCTGGAGATTCTACAGCAGTAGAAGTCAGGAGTTTCAACAGATGCAGAGAATTCCGAGAAAGCGCTTGGGGATGAGACAGAATTGGACAGAAGTTGAAAACCAAAGGACTGACCTCGAAGATCTGGGTGCAACAGAAAGGATATAACGTGACTCTGGACGATCAGCTGAGACGTGACAAGACTCTGAGAGATCAGCTGAGACCTGACGAGAGTCTGGAAGGTCAGCTGAGATGTGACGTGACTTAAGACTTGACTCAACTCATGAAGAGCAGCTGTGACTCTACATGACTCGGGGATGGCAGCTGTGACATGACGGGGTGTTGTTGTCGCCGCCATTTTCCAATAAGTCTCTGGGATAGCAGCCATCTTCCAAAATGTGTCTGGGGTAGCGGCCATCTTATAAGGAAGCTCTGAAACAGCTGACTGTTACAAGCAAGGCTCCCGCATCATCTCTCTTGCACTTCACCCGAGTACTAATCTTTTCATTCCTTCTTGCCTGTTTATTCGACTATGATTCTTGCCACCTGCCCTAAGTTCTCACATATTATGTTTGGTGATTACAGCATACTGTTTCATTTGTGTACCGTCATCTTGCACAATAAAGAGTCTGCAGATGGCTCCTCACTGACATGACAGGACAAGACTTTGGAGAGGTACCCCTGAGAGTGGAAGACTGTGGTGTGATGGCCATAATACGGTCCTCCTCCACCATATCCACGGTGAATGCAGAACCTCTAAATAGCAGTGCTATATTGGTATAATCCAATAATGCCCAGACCAGGTGCCATAATGGCATACATGAGCTGAGCGGCTCAGATAGTCCACCATGAAAAATATCATTAAACATACCTCATTAAATGAGGTTACATTAATTTAACATCTAAGGAGTTCGTTCTCCGAATCTTAAAACTAGATGCAGGACGGTTGCAACATTTTATGAATAAGGCCCCAGAGGACATTTTGCACCTGTCTGGATTAGTTCACAGCAGTCTGAGATGTTCCTGTAAGTTTGTTTTACAGATATTTGCATGTAATGAAGATCACATTCCAGGGCCCAGTTTATGGTGGGCCATTCTCTGACTGCAGCAGTAGACGAAGTTTTGCTACATTTTGACTGGATCTTCTTGGTGGATTAACAAAAACAAATTGTCCTATACTATTAGATAAAGATGCTAGGACAATGGATAGACCCCTCTTAAAGGGCAAGAAAAAGACCCCTTATACCAAGCCTGGGAAGGACAGGATTTCTCATATCTCATTCTCATTTCTGTGATACAGTCCACATGCAGTTTAGAGTCTCCATATTTTGAGGCAGCAACAGATATGACTATGTTCTGAGCCTCAAGCCTGTGAGGAAAGACATTAACAGATACCTTAAGTTCAACGTTTTTATCCAGCATGACAACAACAGATGCAGCACATCCTGACTCTCTATCCTAGAGAGACCAAGTGGATTGACGTTCTGAGAAGTTCTGAGTCTCCAGACCCAAAAGGCTAAAAAATATACAGAGATTTGTAACAAGGTTAAAATATGGCATGCAAACCTTTACTTCAAGGTACTTTTAATCTGTGTGTTCCAGATTAAGGACCCTTTGGTGCTCCAGGAGATCAACACCCAGTGCAGTGTTGGGGGGCCTCAAGGAACGTGATTGGGAACCACTGCATTAGATGTTATATAGCTAATATCAGTTAAGAACAAATAATATATTTGTTTATTTTTTGATGGATAATGAGATTTTTTTACCTTATTATTTTAATAGACGCAATAGTTTATCTTCCCATAAAATAACGTAACTCTGACATAGCGAACTGAATCACTTGCATTTTATGCATCTAATGCACTTTCTTCTGTTTACATTCTGATATCTTGAACTAAGTTGGGCGGGGTATGTGGTAGTCTGAGGTACTAATAAATGCACCTTAAGGTGGCCTTCACACTGGGCTCATTTGCTGTGGTCCGAGTCCCGGTGCGCCTGTTTTTTTTTTTTTTTTTGGTGCTCAGAAAGGCACGGAAAACAAATAAGGCATTCTAATAAAATAAGGCAAACCACTAAAGGGACACCGTTAGCTTATTGCTAGCAGTAGCTTGTTATATTGCAGTACATGAGATTTCACTTAACACATAAACAGAGTAAGGAGAGGTGACTGCGCGGACGATGGCGAATGATTTGCAGATCCTGAGCATCACTAACAAGCATCTAAACTTGTAAAATATGTGGTAAGTACTGCCACTGTTGTATAACGTTACACAGAGCATTGCAAATCTCAAAAGTGAAGGTAAAAAGATAGTGTGCATTCAAAACGTCAGTTTTAATGACCTGCATATTAATAAATTAATTAAATTAAATAAGCAGCTCTGTGAAACAGCCAATCAGAGCAGAGCTCCTCATTATTATTCATGAACCTTACAAATAAGATAACAGAGCATTTAATTCTAGGGGCAAATCCCAGAGTTGTAAATGGACCTGTAAAACCATTTCTGGAGAATTTTTGCCCTTACCTAAGCCATATACCTTCTATGTAGATATCAGAGAACAATTTTAAATATTGTATCAATGCATTCTGTGGCACATGTAAATAGAATTGGTTAAGCTGTGTTTGATGTCAGTGGAATGTACTTTGTACACACGCAGTTGAGTCTTGCAACTGCAGCACGGTATTACTATGCCATCTAGTGTTTGTGTCACATACAGCAACATTCTGCTGCATGGATAAATAATTGATGGAGGTAAGATTTTTTTGTTCAAAACCACAAAGTATGTGTCTTTTAACACATACTTTTCTTTATCCCTCCTCCATTTTATGTAATACACCCCTCTGTTTTGATGTGACATATGTTATCAAATCAGAATATGCACACAAACCCAGTTAGAACCAATTTTAGAAGAACAAAAAATATAGTTTTGTTTCAGTTTTTTTGTAAGCTTTATAGGATGTATATTTTAAAAAGATTTTAAGATTTTGTGTTGCATACCCTCTTTCTACACCCCTAACTACAGTGCGGCAATGTTTCTTCTGCCTTCCACAATTCTTCCACACTATTCTAACATCTGAAGTACTGTATCCAGTAGATGGAAGAATAATTAGTGGCATTGTCCATTAAACTTCACGTCTGAGGCAATAGCTAGGGTGTACTTTAAATACAGACTGAGAATTATTTTCCAAAATTGTGAAGGAGCTTTATTTAATCTACTAGTCATGAAATGCAGGTTTTACATACTAAATTGACTCATAAAAGTCATATGGCAAAATCAAAAATAGCCAATGATCTGAGAAGATCATGAGGGCATTCAGGGTTGAAATGAAATTCTGTGTTAAAGAAACTCCTACAGTTTTTTATACTAGGGCGCTTCAAATCTGGCATTACCTACATTTATATGGAGGGTTTTCTTTTTTCTCCCCACAAGATGATACTACAATCAAGATTTTTAAAAACCTGTTTGATTACTATTGTTCATAGAACCAGATATGTGACTTAATTCCACATAGTATTGGAAAGTAATATATTCACATCTATTTTTATAGTTTAGCAGTTATTTAATAATTATATATATATATATATATATATATATATTTATTTTTACAAGTTCACAAACATAAAATGTGTCGTCAAATAGTTCGCTGTAGGATGATGGATTACGGTGTTTACATGACTTAATAATGTGACTAAAATACATCACAATTCATTCATGCGTTTTCCAAATATATCATAAATGTATTTTTTTTCAATAGCAATTTCTTATTCATAGTCAGATTATTGCTGTCTATGTAAATGTAGCCAATTTTAGGACCTTCGATATTGTTTTTAGTCAGAATAGAGCTGCCAATATTTGTGAATTTTGACCATGTTCAATTGTCCAAGGAATACATGACTTGTACGGTCCAGGAAAGGTTTGTTTAACATCATCATCAGAAAAAAAAAAAAAAAAAAAGTGGTATCTTTAAAATGGTTTTAAATGGTTATCTTAACATACATACTCTTGAAACTGGAGATTTGCATCTATTGAACCATCATCATTATCATAAATACATTTTCAGTGCAACATGAGAAAGTGATCATGTCCATGTATATAAACATCCTACTGTAAAGTGCCTACAAGCAACACAACATTATTACACATTCAAGGTAAAAAAGGTGCAAACATTTCTTTAGATGTATAAAAAACAATTGATTTAAAAATTAAAATACATAAAAATGTATATCATGCGTTTTGTTCTTCGGGACGTTACCCTTCTCAGACCTACATCTGGCAAGCTAAAATTCATATACATTAAATTATTGTCATTTATTTGTTTTACTTTATTTTTACAGTGCAGAAAATAAAAGTGCTTTCTTCAGATTAGGTTGAAATGTACATATTGCATGTCCCTACGAAAGAAAACGTACTGAAAGACAATCTGAGAGGTAAGAGGAGAGCGGACAGTTGGAACGGGTATCTCCGTATCGTAAGTCACGTACTGTACATTTATATGTGCCGTTCGGTCTGTGTTTGTGTATACTTGCATCCAAGGGTTTTACAATCCTGCACTAGCAAAGCCAACCTGACTATATATATATATAGAGAGAGAGAGAGATAACTGTACATTTACGCACCTGCTGATCTCCAAACCGATCTGAGCTGCCATGGTAGGGTGGCACAAGCACAGGAGAATAGTAGAAACTGGACCGTTTTTATTGTGTTTTCGTTATGTTAACAAATAGTGTTCTTTTTTGTATTCTTAGAATTAGCTTACTAAATATATATTTACATCAACTCAGGGCATTATAGTCATAATAGAATCACATTTGTATATGCACCTTGGAAATGCTTTGGAAAGGAAGCATCTGTACATAGTAGTAGTCAAGTCAGTCCCAATCCGAGAGCAACACACTTCATTTACGTCACGTCTGAACAGATTACTGGGGTACACTTTTGGCAAAACTACTTTATCCAGGCTGGAGGACGGAGTTTCATCCAGCACTACGGATTTGATCTAGACTCTTTAACTTCACGTCGACCGCTAACCTGAAGCCTTTCGCACACGAACGGACCTGATTACGGCCCACCGGGAAGCCTGTCTGCACTACAACAGCACAAACCTGTCGATAACATGGTTGCTGCTTATTGGGAATGCCCTGAAGTGTTTAATTGCATTGATCTGTTCACATAGTTCCTGTAATCCTCATCTCTGGCAGCAGGTTGCTGCTAAACTTGTCTGGCTATATTTTCCGTGGCTACGTCCTGGTCACGAGGCAGTTTACGATCCCAAAGTTGTTATGACCAGTGTCAGTGTATTTGTTCTTAAGGTGGCTAGTCGTTTTGTGTAGCGTACCGTTGCGTTTCTCGGAGGATGTGTGCGCACACGTGTTTCACGAAAATCTGTGTTGGTTTCGCTTTGGTGCAACTAAAAGTGAAAGTGTGTGCTGGTGTGATGCCTGTTTGTGTGTGTTTGTGTGTGTGTGTGTGTGTGTGTGTGTGTGTGTGTGTGTGTAAGTGTGTTTCAGTTTTGAGGACCCTGGCCCCAGCCTCCTGCACTCGGGGGACGACTCGGCTCTCCGCTCCCTGATTGGTCGAGTTCAGCACTGTCACAGTCCGAGTCCTCACACAACGCGCGAGTCTGGAAACAAGAGAAAAAGTGTGATCAATCTCTATGACACATTAACAGTGGAGATCAAAATCAGAGAAAGATCTATAAATACTTGTTTTTTTTTTTTTTCAGAAATATTGTTAAATTTTATTGCTCAGATTTTTAAAGAATTTTACAGGGCTCGCAAAATTTCAAAATTATTTCACCATTTACAAGGTACTATCTGCAGAATTTTTAGAAATAAATTCTTAAGAGACTTTTTAAGAACTGCACAAGCAAAATAAACTGAGTGGGTTTGGACAATGTACGGCAGCATATTAAGCCATAAAATGACACTTTTACAGTTTAGATACAGGTTTTCACAGGTAAGACATTTCAGCCTTTAGACCAGGGGTGCCCACACTTTTTCGGCTTGTGAGCTACTTATAAAATGACGAAGTCAAAATGATCTACCTACCTACTATAAAAGAACATATTTATTTATGAATATATTGAGAATTCTTTATATGTTGGTGTAGCTTGCTTAACTACATGAACCCATATTGCACAATACAACTACATTAAGTAATTTTGTAATTACTTTACTCTGATGACTTGCACTGAATGGAATCAGCCACTTGGCGCCGCTGTATGCACGTTCATGTGCGGTGATTCGTGTCATAAAAGGACAGATGTCAGACTGGCTGCCTTGTACGTCAATCAAGTGACCAAATTAATAGTGAGGACGGATGATTGGCTGACTACATTGGCTGATCGTCTACTTTATTTGACGTCTAATTAATGCCGTGCGATCTACCCACACCACCTTTGCGATCGACCGGTAGATCGCGATCGACGTATTGGGCACCCCTGCTTTAGACCATTAAAAGGGATATATCAAGTATATAATTTATTTGAAACATAAATACAGGTCCTTTTCAAAAAATTAGCATATTGTGATAAAGTTAATTATTTTCTGTAATGTACTGATAAACATTAGACTTTCATATATTTTAGATTCATTACACACAACTGAAGTAGTTCAAGCCTTTTATTGTTTTAATGTTGATGATTTTGGCTTACAGCTCATGAAAACCCAAAATTCCTATCTCAAAAAATTAGCATATCATGAAAAGGTTCTCTAAGCGAGCTATTAACCTAATCATCTGAATCAACTAATTAACTCTAAACACCTGCAAAAGATTCCTGAGGCTTTTAAAAACTCCCAGCCTGGTTCATTACTCAAAACCGCAATCATGGGTAAGACTGCCGACCTGACTGCTGTCCAGAAGGCCATCATTGACACCCTCAAGCAAGAAGGTAAGACACAGAAAGAAATTTCTGAACGAATAGGCTGTTCCCAGAGTGCTGTATCAAGGCACCTCAGTGGGAAGTCTTTGGGAAGGAAAAAGTGTGGCAGAAAACGCTGCACAACGAGAAGAGGTGACCGGACCCTGAGGAAGATTGTGGAGAAGGACCGATTCCAGACCTTGGGGGACCTGCGGAAGCAGTGGACTGAGTCTGGAGTAGAAACATCCCCAGGTCAAGCCACTTTTGAACCAGAAACAGCGGCAGAAGCGCCTGACCTGGGCTACAGAGAAGCAGCACTGGACTGTTGCTCAGTGGTCCAAAGTACTTTTTTCGGATGAAAGCAAATTTTGCATGTCATTCGGAAATCAAGGTGCCAGAGTCTGGAGGAAGACTGGGGAGAGGGAAATGCCAAAATGCCTGAAGTCCAGTGTCAAGTACCCACAGTCAGTGATGGTCTGGGGTGCCATGTCAGCTGCTGGTGTTGGTCCACTGTGTTTTATCAAGGGCAGGGTCAATGCAGCTACCTATCAGGAGATTTTGGAGCACTTCATGCTTCCATCTGCTGAAAAGCTTTATGGAGATGAAGATTTCATTTTTCAGCACGACCTGGCACCTGCTCACAGGGCCAAAACCACTGGTAAATGGTTTACTGACCATGGTATTACTGTGTTCAATTGGCCTGCCAACTCTCCTGACCTGAACCCCATAGAGAATCTGTGGGATATTGTGAAGAGAAAGTTGAGAGACGCAAGACCCAACACTCTGGATGAGCTTAAGGCCGCTATCGAAGCATCCTGGGCCTCCATAACACCTCAGCAGTGCCACAGGCTGATTGCCTCCATGCCACGCCGCATTGAAGCAGTCATTTCTGCAAAAGGATTCCCGACCAAGTATTGAGTGCATAACTGAACATAATTATTTGAAGGTTGACTTTTTTTGTATTAAAAACACTTTTCTTTTATTGGTCGGATGAAATATGCTAATTTTTTGAGATAGGAATTTTGGGTTTTCATGAGCTGTATGCCAAAATCATCAATATTAAAACAATAAAAGGTTTGAACTACTTCAGTTGTGTAGTAATGAATCTAAAATATATGAAAGTCTAATGTTTATCAGTACATTACAGAAAATAATGAACTTTATCACAATATGCAAATTTTTTTAAAAGGACCTGTATTACTTAAAATGAGTCTTAATTGTTTAGCTTTTCAGAAGGCACATTAACTTCTTTCACATTTACAACTCTATGTGTTTGCTGCATAAAAACATGGGTCAATATTTGCAATCTGACCATAAACAGCAGAAAAATCTATTGGAAATTCATTCTCTGCCACGAGGTGGCGCTTTAGGAGCGCTGAAATATTTTTTCTCTAGTAACGGCTGTACACAAAGCAGCTCATTAATTCATTAATGTTCTATAGACTATTGCAATGCTCTTTCGGCAGGTCTTCCAGCCAGTTCTATCAAACCTTCACAACTGATCCAGAATGCAGCTGCAAGATTAATTTTCACAGAGCCAAAAAGAACGTACGTCACACCTCTCTTCATCAATTTGGATTGGCTACCAATAACTGCTCGCATAAAATTCAAGCCATTAATGTTTGCCTACAAAACCTCCACTGGCTCTGCACCCCTTTACCTAAATGATTCAGATTTCTGAATTTAATTCAGATAATTCAGATTTATGCGCCTCTAGAAGCTTAAGTTCTGCAAGTGAAAGGCGCATTATTGTGCCAAAGAGACACAAAATCACTTTCACAGACGTTCACATTAACGGAATGACCCTGTCCAATTCTAAAAATCTATTCTGTCTTTATTTGACCCTCTAACTCTAACAGTCTCTATTCTATTTCTATGTCTATTCTTATAAAAATGAATAAATAAACCTTCTCTATTCTTTTGTAACGCAGGACTCAACGACAGCGTGGTAAGATCCAAGTGCGAGCTTTATTACAGATCGTAGTCAAGACAGGCAGGGTCCAACACCAGCAAACAGTAATATCCAGGGCAAGATAAAAGCGTAATCCAGTAAATACAGGCGTGGGTCAAACTCCAAAAGGGCAGTCCAAAGTAGCAAATCAAACAAAACAATGAAGCTAGGCAAAACTATGGCAAAATAACTATGACTATGACAATGACAATGAAAACAAAACCGTGGCAAAAACAAGGCAATGAAACAAGAGAACCGCTCAGTAGAGTCCGCACAGCAAAACAATACTTCGCGAAGCCTGTTTGGTTTAGGCCCTGCTTAAATGGCCACCAAAGAGAAAGTAACCATAGAGGCAGCAGAGGGAGCAGCAACAGTCAGTGTGAGTAAGGGCTCCCTCTGCTGGCCTGGCGTTACATCTTTTTATCTTTTTTTTTATTTATTATACAATTAACAAAGACACTAGCTTGCTCTATTCTTTTTCTATTCTGTTTTCTTTTTATTTACTATATAATTTTAAAAAACTTGCAACGTATACTGTATTAAAATAATCTGAGTCATAGCACTTACATAACATTGCTCTTTTGCTGATTTTGATTGCTTCTACTGTCCTCACTTGTAAGTCGCTTTCTAGTCTGCTAAATGACTAAATGTAAACGTTAAATAGGGTTCGACATATAATTAAGGAATTTAGCACTAGGTGCCAGATTAACACCAATTACTGGGAGGCATCTATAAGTGTTCTCTAATTTCAAATATCACATTTAAGTTTTTTATACCGTGCTTCAGAATGCGAGTAATGAAATATGCTTGAAAAACTGCCATTCTGCTCCTGTTAAGATAACCTTAAATAGGACTAACCAGTGACTTTAAAATTTAGGAAATTATAAATTGTTCTCTAATTTTGATCTTCACTGTATATGAAGCTCTTAAGATTATCTAAACAAACACAGTCATTGAGAAAATCTGCAAATAAAAGGTAGGCTTCTTCAAGTTTGGTCCTAGAGGTCCTTTAGAGTTTGTCTGCAAACAGACAAACTCTAAGCTTGAAGAGATGGTTCAGGTGTGTTTGTACCAGCTAATTTCTACAAGACAGTAGACCTCCAGAGCCAGGACTGAAAAACCCTGCAACAGGGTTGCATTTGTGAAGTTGGGAAGTGTTACACAATACTGGTACCTCCAGTATATTTTGTTCCAGGTCAAAGTTTGCCCTCTCCTGTTCGAGGGCAGCGGCCTCTCTTTCAGACAGAGTAGGGTCTGTAATATCAACAGGGATCTCAGACCCTTGGGAGATGAGGTCGTCACTGCGATCGTCCAATCGCTCATCTGTGTTGGTGCTGACCACGTCTGGCGTGCCGCTGTGGGAGTGGTCAGTGGTGTGGCCCTCCTCTCCCTCTGAAACGGACAGGTTCTCTGAGCTGAAAGTGGATACTGATTGGCACTTGGTTATACTGGTTGGCCGTCTGCAAAATGGACATTAAAGAGCATACATACCATTAAACGAGGAAAATACAACATTGCACTTTATTTAACAGTACTCACATGGGTTAGGGTTAGGGGTACCTAAGGTACCCCAAGTTTAGAACCTAGTTATTACCCAGTTTTTATATGTGGAACAGGACTGCATAATAAAGTGGCTCCCATGGCTTCATGGGATAGTGAACTGTCAATTGAATGTTTTATTAATACTGTCCTTCAGGAACTGTGTTGAGTAATGTGTTGCCATGACTGAGCACCTTAGCATATGTGCAATGACTTTTTTAAATAGCAAGGCATACAATGCTCACCCAGTGGGTGAAAACAAGAAAATATTTCTGAAAGAATAATTATATTCTTACCGTCTCCTTGGTAACTCCACCTCACTGTCCACCTCGCCCTCTTCTTCTTCTGAGGAAACGCCACGTCGCTGGTGGAATTCAACACAATTCATTCAAACATGATCAAAAAATGAGGCCCAAAACAGCCACCACTGCAAAAATAACAAACATAAATTTCACATTTTAACTATACATTTTGATTTTCGCTGTTTTGCAGTGCTTTTTATTTGTGACAAACCTGCAGTAAAAAGCTTTTTCTACTTAGATTTTTTTTGTCTTGTTTGCAGCCAAAATATAAAAAAATTCTTAAATCAAGAAGGATTTTCTAGACAAGTAAAAATTATTGTCTTGTTTTCAGAAAAAAAGTTAAATTTAAGTGAATTTTTGCATGAAAATAATCTGCCAATGGGGTAAGCAAAATAGTCTTATATCAAGCAAAAATATAGATTATCTTGTTTACCTCATTGGCAGATTATTTTGCTTGTTCTAAACAAAAACTCACTTAATTTTGACTTATTTTTTCTGAAAACAAGACTAGAAAATCCTTCTTGATTTAAGAATTTTTAGATATTTTGGCTGGAAACAAAACAAATAATCTAAGTAAGAAAGGCATTTTGCAGTTCATTTATTGCTCCTTTATTATTAACATATAAACTGACTGGTTTACTCAAGTCAAACCTGAATCAACAGTTTACAGCAGGTCTGCTCTTTTTTATATCAATGGGCTGGTCTAGTTAACATTGCATGTCTCACTTTTAGACACAGGGATGTCAAGTAATTGGTCAACATTTAAACCGTTGCAACGGGTTGATGTCTAATGAGCTATATTGTTTGAAAAGTGATGGAAAAATGGTAAATAAAGTCATAACCAGTCCAGTTCAAAGATGTAAGATATGCACCTTTCCTTACCAAATCAACTTTATTTTAATAAAAATATAATCAGTTGGTTCCATGTTGATTTATGTACATACACAGAAATCTTTACCGAAAAATTAACATTTGGGAAATAAAGAGATGTGCACCTGTTTGCGTGTGATAGCAGCTCGATACAGTATGGCTGATGGAGTCAGATGACTGCCGCTGGATCCTCTAGGCAATCGCACCGCCCCAGTTCCCTCCTCTCTCTCCTCTCCTACATGAGTTCGGCCCACCGCTCCACTTCTTCCACAGCAGGGTGAATCCGGGCTGCTGGAGAACGGCAGTGAAGCGGCATCCTCACTCGCAGTGTCACTTCTGGGCGGAGTCTCATCCAAACCGGCCCCCGCTTCAGCTCCACCGCTGGTCTCTCTGCCCAGGGCTTCAGTCGTGGCGGCTCCATTGACTCCATCTTCAACACGTCGGGTGGAGCACAGCAGATCTGGGCTGGACGAGGACAACTTCAGCGGGGGCGGCTCCAGCTGGCCCTCCCTCATCGTGGCCCCTGAAGCAGTTTCGGTGAGGGGCGGTGCGGGCGTCGTTGTGTTGGACATCGGGGGCTCTCTTTCTCGGCTCGCAGGTGCAGAAGGGTGCTTAGGCCCTGACAGATCCCCGCTGCTTCCCTTGCCGCTCCTCCTATGACGGGTTTTCACCCTGCGAGCCCGACTAGGTGAGGTAGGTCCTCGGTTTGCACATGGAGGGACGGTCACCTGCAGCACACCGGCATCCATCTTGGGGAGAATGATTTCTGATCTCAGGAGGTCAGGTCTGGATACGGCAAATAAAAAAGTAAGCCGCAATATACCTTATATTACATATGCAGTTAATCTGTTACACTGACACTGTAATGAGTTTTACTAATCAGCATTATTATAGTGTTAGGGTTACCACTTTTAATACCCAAAAATAAGGGACGCATTCGGGGTGGGGGGGTTGGTCATGGGACATCTCAAAAATGCTGCAGTAAAAAGGTTTCAAATGAGTTTTGCATATAATATGGGACGTCCTGAATAAGAACTGACATTGTTTTTTTCTACTTTTTAGAAATGGGGTCTATATACCCTGTTAAAATGTAATAATGTCCCATATCTCAAAAATGCTGCAGTAAAAAGGTTTCATATGAGTTTTGCATATAATATGGGCCGTCCTGAATAAGAACTGATCATTGTTTTTTTTCTACTTATTAGACTCTAAAGTCTAATAATGTCCCATTTCTCAGAAAAGAACCGTCAAGTACACCAATAAATAAAACGGATATTAAATCAGAAATGCAAATAAATAAGTAAAAATTCACGAGCATTCTGTAGTATTATCTCTCAGTCCTGGGCGTCTAAATGAAAAGCGCTCTGCAAGCGCGTTCTCTCTGGGCTGTTTCTGAAACTACCGTAATCACTGTAATATGCGCGCACACTTAAAATCAACTGGCTTGACCGTGTTTTTCTGAACCGCGGCTGGCTTTACCGCAGTGATTATTTGCATGAGACGCTGCTTTAAAAAAAATTATAAAAAATACGGGACAAAACCCGTTCCGTATTGATTCAAAACGGGACGCGCAATTTCATTCTCAAATACGGGACGATTCCGTATTTTAAGGGACGGGTGGCAACCCTATATAGTGTTGACTGTACTATATATCAAAAACTGTATCATAACAGTATATATCATAACAATCATGACAACTCTCTGAATTCCATGAACTACATCTGTGAGAACATAAGACTTGACGCTTTATTATACATAATAAAGCTGATGCCTGTAACTGATCTAGACAGGTGGTGCTGGGGAGGTGGAGGGTTTCAAAGAAACTCTGAACACTGAGGACAACTGAGGGACTCATATGCAAATATTACTCAAGGTTCAAATGCTTGCTGAGGCTTCAGAAGAAAAACCATGCATTAAAACTTTTTTGAATTTGAAGATTAGTGTAAATGTAACTTGTTTTGTCTTCTGGGAAACATGTAACTATCTTCTGTAGCCTCTGACTGGCAGAACTAAATGGAAAAAAAATATAATATTTAGGCAAAATAAGAAAAAGAGTCCCTCAGTTGTCCACAGTTTGAAAAGATGGATCTCAAAATCATACAGTCATTGTTGGAAAGGGTTCAAATACAAAAAATGCTGGAAAACCAAAAAATGTATGGGAGCTGAAGGATTTTTCTGAAGAACAGTGGGCAGTTTATCTGTTCAGGACAAACAAGGGACTTTTAATGAACAACTTTTACTAAACAACAACAAAAAACACAGCTGTGGATCATTCAGTTAACAACAGAGTATTAAGAATCAAGGGAATGTAAACTTTTGAATGGATTCATTTTTCTAAATTCAACTATTATTTTCTCATGTGTACTATATGTAAACACCTTTTATGTGAAATGTCATATTCAGGTCAGTACTAAATAAAAAAAAAATAGCATGCATTATGTATGATAAATCTTATTTTGGTCAAATAATTAACATTTAGCAGATTCTGAAAGGGAGGATGTAAACTTTTGACCTGAACTGTATGTAGTCTACAATATACTTGCTAGTAGATTACATGCCAAGGAATGTCCAGGAATTTTTTATTTTTTTTCAAACGTTTCTTTTGTACTTTTTTGCAGCAATGTTAGCCTATACTGCAATATGTGCAAAATGGAATATTTATTAAATGACTATGATTCATCCTTATTCCCCAGAATAATGTTGCTTTTGGAATGGATGCATTTAGGAATTTTAGTCATGTCCATGTGTGTGGAAATGTCAGATATACTTAATCATGTACATATTCTATGTACCTAGGACTTTTTTTTTTTTTTTGAGAAATCACAGTGAAAATGGAACTGCTCGTATGCTTGTTTGTATTTGAACTGCTGCACTTCATGCATACTGTTGCTGTGCTGAATGTTTAATAAATAAACATACATTCACACAGAAGGCAAAATCTTGATGGTTATGTAATGCATATTGCACATGTTTGCTAAATGTGGACATGGATAAGGTGATTTGTACACTGGGTCTATGTCTACTATCTACTAATGTCTAATGTTAATGTTTTAATGTTGTACATTTAAAGTACTCCAAATTCATTAACATTAGAACAACGTTAACAACAATTTCATGTGTGTACCTACGTATTGTAAATTAGGCAGAAATGAATAATTTGTGAGAAATGAAATAATGAAGGTAACTATTAATAAACGAGAGCCAGTGTGAAGTGGTTGAGGTCTGTTCTTACCTCTTGGCATGGGAAGGGAGTTTCTGAGGGACGCTTCTCTTCTTGATGAGTTTGTCCACTGTGGTTGAGGGGTGATGTTTGAAGAGACCAGGATATTTCTTATCCAGACACTGCTCCCTCCTTAATTAATAACACAACAGCATGAGCACTTCATGGTGTTATCTTTCTCTGTGGTGGTTCGTGACTCTCCATAGCTGCTGGAGCAATTTCTCTACTTTATTCTGATAAAATTCTGATAATTATTTGGATGAAACAAAGTTAATATTTTTCTAGATTTCAAGCAGGTCAGCTAGCTACTAATTACTTTACATTCAAATTTTATTGTAGCTATTTTGTTTTCTGGAAATCATAGCATTAACTGTATAGTTGACAATTATCAGAAACATTCAGAGAATGTTAATTCTGTGTTGAACAAATAATGCAATCGTCTACAATTAAAGGATGATTCAAGAAGAACTGTAGTGAGCAAGAGCAGTGTGATCTGGCCAGGCAACTGTTACAAAGCTAAAAAATACTGATTTAAAGCGCCATCTAGTGGATATTGAGTGATGTACAACAAATGTATACAATAAGTACTGAGAGATTCTATTAGTTCTATTCTATTATTCTATTAGTCTGCACGATTCTATTTTTCCGACAGATTGCATTAGCCTCTTTAAAGACTCTGTACTTCCTCAATGCACTGTATGTGGCAATATCAATACTAGAAATTAATTTGGTAACTCGACTTTCAAAACTTGCATCCAACAAAAAAATCTACAGAAATTTGATTGTCTGCTATGACATAGTTCTTATCTTATTTGAGTAAATATTTTATTTACTAATAATCACAAAATCATAATTATTATATAGTCATACTAGAATACTTATGTCACATGCAGAGATGAGGTCAGGCTCCAAAAATGCAGGTGAGGTATTTTAATTAAACAAACAAACAAAAGGCCAACACGGCAATAAAATAAACAAACAAAAAGGCCAACACGGCACAACAAGACAAGATACAAAATCAAGACAGAACTCCAACACAGACCAAACTCAAATAGAAAACAATGCAACCAGACAGAGTGTTGGGAGAGGGGAGACTATATAGTCTATATAGTGGTAGTGGGGAACAGCTGTGGGTGTAAAGTGTGTGACGAGTGTGCAACAAGACAGGTGTGTACAATTTAGAGGAGTGGGGTGCGGGAGGAAGGGAGACAGTGACCTCTGGTGGGGAAGGGAAAACACCGCAGCCCAGACTCGTGACAACTTATAGGTGTTTATATATGTGTGTTGTACCTGAGCAGCTCTTTCTCTTTGAGCTCCAGCTGCAGCATCACGGCGTTGAGCTCCATGTACAGATTGTTGGCTCTCTCTAGCTTTCTCTCGTAGTGTTCTCTGATGTCAAGAGCATGCCTGTTGGAATGAGTCAGACAGACGTCATGCTCAGTAAAAAGCAAATGTCTACTGCTTTATTTCTTGTCTCATTTTTATAATGCAGTAATTATGTAAATAACTACACAACATATCACCCCATCAAAAATTCAGTCTCCTGTAGAACTAGACCATAAAAGAATGTCTCAGGCAAAAAAATTAGGTTGCTGTGATTAAATGCAATACATTAATTTTCAACACTTTATTACATGTACTTACTACAGTACTAACAGTAAAATATAGCTGCAAGCAGCAATTACGGGGCCAAGCACACCACAGGCAAAATGAGGAATTAAGCATTCCATTAAGAATCAGACCAACTACAACGAGTAAATGAAGCCATTTTAAGATGATTTTAGTCAAAAATCTCCTAGTAATGTGATTTAATGGCTTATCACTTTTGACCAACAGGTGCCACTGTTACCAAATTAATGTAGTGTGGACAGTGTGAGGTGATAATGGCACATACAAAGTTTGGTGTCAATATGTCAAAGCTTTGCAGAGATACAGCCTCAGATGCAGTTTAGCATCTTTCCAGCAAATTCATTGATGTGTTAAATGAAAACTGTTTTGTATATCGACACAAAACCCATAACTTTTTGCCAGCATGGTCTAAAGACGATCCAAGACAAATTCTGTGAAAATCGGACCAACGGTCTAAAAAGTAGATTTTCAACATTAATCAAAATCAAAAATCATAACTTTTGACCACAAGGTGGCGCTGCCTCTAAACAATACTGTCAGGGCATGGTGCTGAGGACACATACTGAGTTTCATAGCGATACATCAGTGTGTTATAAAATATAGCATTTTACAACAAAATTAAAAATGGCCGACACCCAAAATGGCTGACATGGGAAAATTGTTATAAGCAAAAACAGTCATTTTTCGTATCTCCTGACCACTAGGTGGCACTGTGCCGAAACACTGCAGGTAGCCTCAGGTCATGCTTGTTATAACACACTCCAAGTTTGGTCTCAATACGCCAAACTGTTGCGGAGATATAGCCTCACATCATTTTTTTGCGTGCTTTTCGTAGAATTCGTTCGCATGCTATTCAAAAATGGTTTGACTAATCAACTTGAATTCCTTAACTTTTTGCCAGCATAAATGATCTGAGCCAATTGTGACCCTGGACCACAAAACCAGTCATAAGGTTAAATTTTACAAAACTGAGATGTATACATCATATGAACGCTCAATAAATAAGCTTTCTATTGATGTATGGTTTGTTAGGATATGACAATATTTGGCCGAGATCCAACAATTTGAAAATCTGGAATCTGAGGGTGCAAAAAAATCAAGATACTGAGAAAATCACCTTTAAAGTTGTCCAAATTAAGTTCTTAACAATGCATATTACTAATCAAAAATTACATTTTGATATATTTATAGTATGAATTTTACAAAAAATCTTCATGGAATATGATCTTTACTTATTTTCCTAATAATTTTTGGCATAAAATAAAAATCTATAATTTTGACCCATGCAATGTATTTTTGGCTATTGCTACAAACATACCCCAGCGACTTAAGACTGGTTTTGTGGTCCAGGGTCACAATTTTGGTGAAAATCACACAAACTGTCTAGGACAAGTTCGAAAAAGTAGTTTTTTCGAACAATTAAAAATAGAAAAAGAAAAAAAAACACTAAACTAACTAAATTTTGGTGTTCACTCGACTCAGCATGAGCCAAAGATTCTGAGAACATTTTTTTGAATCTGTGCCTTACGGTTCAAAAGTTATTAGCATAAAATTTGTAAAAAAGTGGTGGCGCTAAAGAGTTTGAGTTAGAAGCTCCAAATTTGCTGTGGTTAATGTTGAGACTGTCCTCTATCAGTGTGCCAAATTTCACAACTTTCCCGCAAGTGGTTCTATGGGCTGCCATAGATTTCCAGAGCGGAAGAAGAAGAAGAACGCCAACGGATACTGTAAGAGCCATAATTTAAATTAATACATTTAACGAGGACAGAATTCAGTTTCTTAAAAGTAAAGGTCTATGCTTGGCTGTCTAACGCAGGGACACATGAGTAAAGATTGTAAAAGAAGAATGTCATGTCCAGATTGCTCACTAAAACATCCAGGTGTCCTACATATTGTTAAACAGGAAGATAAGCAAAATGAAGGGTCCGAAGACCACGATGTTGCAGTTTCAAATGCTCTTCTCTCACTGGGTCAGGAAACTTGCGGATATACTGGGGCTGGCGATGGCGAGTGCATCCTCTCCATTATACCGGTAAAGGTCAAATCAAAGAAGAGTGAAAAATCGGTGGAAACATATGCTTTCCTAGACCCAGGAAGCACAACCACCTTTTGCAAAGAAGATCTCATGCAACAACTGAACATAGCAAGAAGATTGATTTCCTGCCTTGTACTATGGGTCAACAAAAAAAGGTGAGAGGATACTTGCTGTCTGACTTAGAAGTGTGTGGTTTAGAAGAGAATACTTATATTGATCTACCCAACATCTTGACTCAGCGACACTTGCCCATGAAAGAAGGGAACATTCCTAAACAGGAGAATATTGAGAAATGGCCGTACCTGCATGAAGTTCGACTTCCACATATCGAGGCTGCAGTAGGGCTACTTATTGGAATGAATGCTTATAAGGCCATGGAGCCATGGAAGGTGATAAACAGCATAAGCAACGGTCCTTATGCAGTAAAGACAGTTCTCGGCTGGATTGTCAATGGGCCGAAAGAAGAGAGCATTAAGAAGAGGAAATCTGGTATACAGAGCTATACAGTGAATCACATTTCTGTGGAGAAGATTGAAGATTTGCTGGTCAAGCAGTTCAATGTTGATTTTCCTGAACGTCGGTATGAGGATAATTCTGAAATGTCTCAAGAGGACAGACAGTTCATGATGTCTGTGACTAAGTCTACTCAGTTCCTGGATGGTTATTATTACATGAGATTACCCTTGAAAGATGAAAAGATCAAGATGCTGAATAACCGGGATGTAGCAGAGCAGCGTCTCAGGAGTCTCCAGAAAAGACTCAGAAAGTATCCTGATTTCTATGAGGACTACACCGGATTCATGAACAACATCATTGAGAAAGTGTACGCAGAGAAAGTACCTGACGAGAATTTACACCGTGGTAATGGGAAGGTGTTGTCTTCGACTGTAATGCATCTTACCAAGGATTTTCTTTGAATAGTCAGTTACTTCAAGGGCCTAACCTCACCAACACGCTTATCGGAGTGTTGACCAGATTTCGTGAGGAGCCGATTCCAATGATGGCTGACATCGAATCAATGTTTTATCAGGTTCGAATACCCAGTGAGGATGCAGACTTCCTGAGGTTCCTCTGGTGGCCGAACCGCAACCTAGATCAGGATGAAGAGGAGTACAGGATGCGTGTACACCTGTTTGGTGCAACCTCTTCACAAGTTGCTCTTGCTCTACGCTCTTCAAAGAACCGCAGAAGATGGAATTGACGACACTACTCCAGAAGCAGCTCAGACACTATTAAGGAATTTTTACGTTGATGATTGCCTTAAATCAGTGGCAACTGAAGAACAAGCAGCCATTCTTGCAAGTGACATCAGAGTGCTTTGTGGTCGAGGTGGTTTCCATTTGACAAAATGGACTAGTAATAGTAGAATTGTACTTTCATCCATCCCTGAAGAAGAACGAACCACTGATGTAAAAGACTTAGATCTGGAGAGTGAGTTGCTTCCCATTGAAAGAGCTTTGGGTATTCTGTGGTGTACAGAGAATGACACGTTTAATTTTTAAGAATTGAAGTGCAAAATAAACCACTTACTCGAAGAGGTATATTGTCGGTTGCTGCCTCTGTTTACGATCCTCTTGGATTCCTAGCACCTTTTGTGCTACCGGCAAAGCTCATTCTGAAAGACCTGTGCAGAGAGAAAATATCATGGGATGAAGAGATTGTAGGAAAAAGTGCTGAGAGGTGGCTATCTTGGCTGGAAGATTTACGAAAGCTTGCAAACTTCAGTGTGAGTAGATGTATCAAACCTACAGGGTTCGGGCATGTCAAGACCTTTCAGTTACACCACTTTGCAGATGCTAGCGAGAACGGATATGGGACTGTCACGTACCTCTTGTTGACAAATGACCATGATCAAAAGAGCTGCATGTTCATGATGGGAAAGTCCAGAGTGGCACCACTCAAGCAGGTTACTATTCCAAGAATGGAATTGACAGCAGCCACCATTGCAGTCAAGATGGATAGGATGCTGAGGCAGGAGCTTCAAATCCATCTTGAGGAGTCTAACTTCTGGACCGACAGCACCACAGTGCTGAGATACATTGAAAATGACTCCACAAGATTCAAGACATTCGTTGCAAACCAAGCCTCATTAATTAGAGAGGCCTCTAAACCTTCTCAATGGAGATATGTAAGCTCTGCAGATAATACTGCGGACCAAGCTTCGAGGGGCATAAATGCAGACAACTTGATGAAAAGCAAAAACTGGCTCAAGGGACCTAGTTTTCTGCTGAAGCCACAATGTGAGTGGCCAGTTCAATCTGAGAATTCAGTGTCATTTGCAGTTGATGACAGCGAGCTCAAAAAGATTTCCACTGTTAACGCAATATGCACTCAGAACAGTAAGGTAGGTCTAGAGTGTCTTGTTCAATATTATTCAAGCTGGCATCGCCTAAAGAAGGCCGTAATACGACTAACACATCTCAAAGAAATCTTGCTGGATTTAAGCCGCAAAAGGAAAGAGATACAGACAAGGATCAGTCAAACAGAAAAGGATCCCAAGATGCAAAACATTCTAGTACAGAAAGAAATGGATACCTATAAAGGAGGTTTGAAGGAAAGAACACCTACCATGAAGGATATGGTAAATGCTGAGCTGGATCTAATTTGTTACAGTCAGAAACAGAAGTTTCAGGAAGAAATAAATATGCTGCGACAAGGAAAGATGCATGTCAAGAAAGACAGCTGCATATTCCGACTGGATCCTTACCTTGAGGATGGTGTGTTAAGAGTTGTAGGTAGATTGAGCAGATCAGCGATGCCTGAAGAAGCAAAGCATCCCATCATCCTGCACAAAGATCTCTGTATATGTACCCTAATTCTTGAACACATCCACCAAGGCGTTGGTCACTTGTGCCGAAACAATGTTCTGGCAAAGTTAAGACAGAAATACTGGCTTCCACAAGCAAATTCAGCAGTTAGGAGGACAATCTATGCATGTCTCATCTGCAGACGATTGCATGCAAAGACTGGCGAGCAAAAGATGGCAGATTTGCCAGAGGATAGACTGCTACCAGACAAGTCACCATTCAGTAATACTGGAGTTGATTACTTCGGACCATTTGAGGTGAGAAGAGGACGCTCTATGGTCAAGAGATATGGTGTGCTCTTTACTTGCCTCACCATTAGAGCTATTCATTTAGAAGTTGCACCTTCTCTGGACACGGATGCATCAATGCTATACGTCGGTTTATTTGCAGAAGAGGTCACGTCTCAGTAATCCGTTCCGATAATGGAACAATCTTCACTGGAGCTGATAAGGAGTTACGTGAAGCATTGCAGAATTTAAATCAGGCAACAATTCAAGAAGAGATGCTAAAAAGAGAAATTCAGTGGATATTTAACACTCCTGGAGCATCTCACCATGGTGGAGCCTGGGAACGTCAGATTCGCACTGTGAGAAAGGTTTTGAATTCCGTACTGAAACAGCAAATTTTGGACGATGATGGCCTTCATACCTTATAGTGCGAGGTGGAATCAATCATCAATGATAGGCCTATTACCAAATTGTCAGACGACCCTAACGACCTCGAAGCCTTGACCCCTAACCATCTGTTGTTGATGAGGAAACAAGCTAGCTTACCAGGTGTGTTCAAAAAAGATGATGTCTATGCAAGGCGTAGACGGAAACAAATTCAATACCTGGCGGATCTTTTCTGGCGTCGGTGGACTCTGAAATACTTACCTCTCCTGCAGAAACGTCAGCGATGGTCCAGGCTGAAAAGAAACTTTGAGGTTGGAGACATTGTCCTGATTATGGATTCCAATGCACCTCGGAATTCCTGGACGATGGGTCGCATCATCAAAACAATGCCTGACTCCAAAGGAAATGTTCTCAGTGTGTGTGTACAGACAAAAAGCAGTATGCTGAATCGACCCATCACCAAAATATGTCTCCTACAAGAAGCTGTCTGACTTTGGATTGAATGGAAGTTCAAATTGTGACTTCAAAGACTTTAATTCTGAAGGTTTATGGCTCTAAATAATTTAATGTGGTAATTGATATAGTTTGCCAGCCTATACAATTAAAGGGATGGTTCGGAGTAGAATTGACTTCATTGCTATGCACTCCGAAGCCCATCTAAATACCCCATCCGAAGTTTTTTTTACCTTAGTCGAACATTTATGGAGATATTAGAGTTTTTCGAATTGCTTGTTACAGGAGTGAATGGTACATGTAATGTATCTCGTAAATTGCACCACTAAACGTGCAAGTAATCTTACCAAACTTGTACAGTAGTGTAAATAGGTTATGTACTCACAAAATGCTGCATCAGAACATTTGTAAGTCCACCATGAGTGTTTTAAAAACACGTTTTACCCGAGAACTACTAGTCTCAGAAACTACAAGTCGACGTCACTTCCCTGGTTTGAAAAAAGCACGTAAAAGTCCTCCTACTACATCTGTGTGCATGTCAACTTGTAGGAGGACTTTTACGTGCTTTTTTCAAACCAGGGAAGTGACGTCGACGTGTCGCCATTTGTAGTTTTTGAGACTAGTAGGGATCGGCTAAAACGTGTTTTTAAAACACTCATGGTGGACTTACAAATGTTCCGATGCAGCGTTTTGTGAGTACATAACCTATTTACACTACTGTACAAGTTTGGTATGATTACTTGCACGTTTAGTGGTGCAATTTACGAGATACATCACATGTACCATTCACTCCTGTAACAAGCAATTCGAAAAACTCTAATATCTCCATAAATGTTCGACTAAGGTAAAAAAAACTTCGGATGGGGTATTTACATGGGCTTCGGAGTGCATAGCAATGAAGTCAATTCTACTCCGAACCATCCCTTTAATACTGGAGATGTAAGAGCCATAATTTAAATTAATACATTTAACATTAAAGTGTTCAAGTAGATATTATTTAATATGTTTGGATTATTGTGTAAATTGTTTGAACGCCCCCATGTTTGTTTTGTAATGGTTTGCTCCGTTGTTGTTGGACTGCCTTTGAGCACATTTTGAAAAGGGCGCTTTTTTGGAGAGAGAAAAAGACGGAGCAACACAGTTTTTCTTTTAGTTTATTTGTTTCTGTTTATTGTGCGAAACCATCCAGTAAACAGTTGAAATTGAAACAAAGACCCAAATCAATTCTTTGCCCGAAAGAATATAGAAGCATATCGCTACAATAGATACAATAGGTGCCTTCAGTGCTTGGCCCCTTATTATGCATAACTACACACAACTAACCCTAAACCGAACTCTAATCTCAACCCATAAGTATATGTGGGTAATTAATAATACTCAGTAGTTAAATGTACAATTACAATGTAACAAGGATATTTTAAAATAAAGTGCAACCCAAATTTTTCTTTCTTTTGTTTTTATCTGAATACGGCTCGTTTTAAGCAGTCGCTGGTGATGGGCTCTATTATTGATTTTTGCAGGACAGTGTCTTGTGCATGTATCTGTTGCTGACCTGAGTTCCTCTCGTCGACGGTTGATCAGCTCTTCATCCAGACGGTGAAGACATGTGCCCTCTGACTTGATCTTCTCAAAGTGCTGCTTGACCTCCTCACGCCACTCGGCCTGCACTCACATACAGACATCTCAAATCAGCTTCAGTCAACAACACTATTAAAAGGGCTAATGATGTGCCACTCACTTTTGTCCCTTCTATTAATGTCTTCAAAAATGGGTTCCACTTTATATTGGGTGGCCTTTAACTACTGTGTATTTACATCAAAAAATGTGTTCATATTGTTTGCAAAACACTTTTGCTGATATTAAGGTGCGATACGGGTAAGGTTAGGGACAGGTTTGGTGGTATGGGTAGGTTTAAGGGTGGGTTAAGGTGTAAGGGATGGGTCAACAGTGTAACTATAAATGTAATTACAGAATGTTTTTACAGATGTAATTACAGGTAATTGTTTTTTACAATGTAAAAACATGTAAACTGCAAAAATGCTTTTCTTACTTCGATTTTTTGTCTTGTTTCCAGCCAAAATATCTAAAGATTCTTAAATCAAGAAGGATTTTGTAGACAAGTACAAATTACTGTCTTGTTTTCAGAAAAAAACAAGTCAAAATTAAATGTATTTTTGCTTGAAACAAGCCAAATAATCTGCCAATGAGGTAAGAAAAATAATCTTGTTTTCTGATTGAAATAAGATATTTTTGCTCACCCCACTGGCAGATTATTTTGCTTGTTCTAAGCAAAAACTCACTTAAATGTGACTTGGTAAGAAAAGCATTTTTTGCAGTGTATGCATACAATAAGTGCATTGTATCAAATGATTAATTTAAATGCAAGTGCATAGTAGTTAAGGCCACCTAATATAGTGGGACCCAAGCATAAATTAAAAAATGTTTTGAAGAAATTATTTAAAAGAAAATTGGGCATCATATTGTGCTATATGTTTGAAAAAACATAGCATATATCAAAAAAAACTGTATCTGCAGTTAATGCCATATTAATGAAATAAAAGGCCACTTAGGTGTATTTAAACAGAGACACTTTCATGACTAAGTGTTAAAAATTGTAATAAAGTCAAAGTAAAATACTACTAGCTACTAATTACTTTTCATTCAAATTTTATTTTAGCTTTTTTGTTTTCTGGACATCACAGCATTAAATGTATAGTTGATAAATTATCAGACACTATCAGTGTGTTGAACATATAATACAATCATCTACAATTATAGATCAATTCAAGAAGAACTGAAATGACCAAGAGCAATGCAATATGGCCTGACAACTGTGTGTTGAGCTAGAAAATACTGTTTCAGAGCGCCATCTAGTGGACACTGAGTGATGCACAACACTCACTCATGCTTTGCTTCAAGGTACATTTTCCTCTGGTTTCACAGACAAGGTTTAAAACTAATCCCAGACTATAATGTAAATCTGAGCTGTTTCATCTGAAAGAAATGCACTAGCTTACCTTAAAATATGTCAGTGCTTTTGTTTTGTCTCAAGATGCACCAGTAATGTTTTTTCATAAAAACTACTTAATTGTTCTAATTGAACAACTGCCTAATCCAGGTTTAACTTAAACCCCGTCTGTGAAGCCAGGCCTTTAAATCATTAACATAGTAAATAGGAATTAAATTCAAAAATACTTACTTTTTTTTTATGTATCACAAATGTTTTAATAGAAATTACTTTGAAGTACCGTCAATGCTTGTCAGTACATTCAGCATTAAATGTTAACCACATTCAAAGAGAATAAAAGTTACATGAAATTACATAAAGATGTAGTTACATGTAAAGATGTACTACTCTGTTAAAGTATATTATTTCTGTAATAAGCACCTTTTTTAAAGTATGCCTTAGTGTACTAAGTCATGCAGTGGCCTTTTTTATGACAAGACATGTTTAGATTGTAAAATGGCATGTTGTAACACTGAAAAACTTAAATTATTAATTCATGATTTTCCTAAATATACTATTTACCCTGATTAAAATAATGATTAAGCTGTGGCAATGAAATACGCTATTACCTTTAATTTAGTGGTTACACCACATGACAATTTAGAGTCATTAAACCTTTCTTAAAAATGGTAAAAGCATTTTTAAACTGTGTTTCCAGGAACCTCTCAGGTGTTTTGAACTAGATTTCCAACATATTTGGTCTTGTTCCATTTCTAGGTGGAGGTTAGTGAACAAAAGTGCATACTTTGTTTGGCTACACGTGCATACGCATCTCACCTGAGATTTGAAGTAGGTCTCCTGCGGGGTGGAGAGCACATCTGCAGACGCGATGTCCAAATGCAGCAGAATCTGCCTGAACGACGGCCGGTTCCTGGGTTTGCAGTTCCTACACATTACAGAATACACTTAGAAACCATCACCAGTCAGATAAACATTCTATGCTTCTTGCATCTTGTTCTTGTCATTGTCAGAGAGATCATCTGTTTCCACATAAATCTCTCGTCCTCTTTCTTGCTTTCTTACCTTTTGAAGAAGTGCACTTTAGCATGCACTTTAAGTATGAACTGAATGTAATATTTTCTGACATTAAATTGCATCTAAATTGCATTATGTTACATTAAATTATAATTGTATAATTGTAATTAGCACTTTTTGACTCACTTAAGTAGGACTTTTTTCACTTAAGTACATTTTATATAATTTCATAATTAAATTGGCTTAAGCTTTCCTCCTATGTACTATATTTCTAATAAACTCATAAACTTACCTAATATTTCCTATCATCTATCTATCTATCTATCTATCTATCTATCTATCTATCTATCTATCTATCTATCTATCTATCTATCTATCTAACCAAGCCTAGCAACTAGAATCAAGTTAGTGACATGCTAATCAGGCTAGAAATATGTTAACAACATACTAATCATGCTAGAAACATGCTAACAGCAGGCTACTAATGCTAACAACAGGCTACTAATGCTAACATCATGTTAGAGACATTCTAATCATGCTTGCAACATGCTAGTACCAGGTTAATCATGTTAAAAACATGCTAACGACATGCTAACCATGCTTGTAACATGCTAATAACTTGCTAATCATGCTAGAAACATGCTACAAACATGTTAAGTAGGATAGAAACATGTTAACAACATGGTATTCTTGCTAGAAACATGTTAATCAGGCTAGTAACTTGATACTCATGCTAGTATTGCTAACATCATGCTAGCGACATTCTAATCATGCTTGCAACATGCCAGTACCAGGTCAATCATGTTAAAACCATGCCAACGACATGCTAACCATGCTTGTAACATGCTAATAACTTGTTAATCATGCTAGAAACATGCTAACAACATGCTACAAACATGTTAAGTAGGATGTAAACATGCTAACAACATGCTACAAACATGTTAAGTAGGATGTAAACATGCTAACAACATGCTACAAACATGTTAAGTAGGATAGAAACATGTTAACAACATGGTATTCTTGCTAGAAACATGTTAATCAGGCTAGAAACATGTTAACATGTTAATCATGCTAGTAACTTGATACTCATGCTAGTATTGCTAACATCATGCTAGCGACATTCTAATCATGCTTGCAACATGCTAGAACCAGGTTAATCGTGTTAAAAACATGCTAACGACATGCTAACCATGCTCGTAACATGCTAATAACTTGCTAATCATGCTAGAAACATGCTAACAACATGCTACAAACATGTTAAGTAGGATATAAACATGTTAATCTTGCTAGAAACATGTTAATCATGTTAGTAACTTGCTAATCATGCTAGTAATGCTTACATCATGCTAGCAGCATTCTAATCGTGCTATCTACATGATAGTAATATGCTATTCATGTTAGAAACATGCTAGTGCCTTGCTAATCATGCTAGAAACATGTTAGCAACATGTTAACGATGCTAATAACATGCTAGTAAAATGCTAGCAACACGCTATTGACATGTTAGTCACGTTACAAAAACGCTAGAAAGATGCTAACAACATGCTAATCATGCAAGAAACACGCCAATCATGCTAGAAACATGCTAGTTACTTGCTAATCATGCTAGCTACATGTTAGTAACATGTTAAAAAAGTTAGAAACATGTTAGCAACATGCTATCTATCCATCCATCCATCCATCCTTCAAAACATTAAAGCTTTAAAACGACTTAAACTTCAATCTTTTTGGACTGAAAACCATAAACTTTTAAAACTTTTAAAATCTTTTTCACACTTTCTGATCAGGCTTTTTCAAGCCAACTTAAAAGATTGTCTTGATATACTTTTATCTAGTTACTTCTATTGTCTTTGAAATATGGTTAGAGTGTACTGGCAAGCATTTGTGATAAACTAAAATATACTTTAATGTAATTCTATTGAACCTTGTATGTCCTCTATTTAAATATATTTGTTATTAGAATTTTTTTAGTAGCAATTTACACTACATAAATGAATGTAATATTAAAAAAACACACTACAGTTACAATTATAATCCAGTGCTCAAATGTGCTTTAGTATGTTATTCAACACAATTAACAAGTGTCCTTTTCTAAAACTTTTAATTTTAAATTATTACAAACTGCACTTTAAGCTGTTCTAGTATACTAGTGAGTTCACTTAAGTGGCTTTTTATTTCATTGATATTATATTATCTAAGTGCACATTCAATACAATTAAGCAGACTTTTTTCCGTCCGTAGTTTCTCACCAGCACTGTCTGAGCAGGATTTTGAAGCCATCAGGGCAGCTTTCAGGAAGAGGAAGCTGCAGGCTGTTGTTTCCCACGCCCCAGATGATAGCGGAGGAGTCCACGTCTTTATACGGGATCTCACCGGTCAGCATCTCCCACAGCACCACACCGAACGACCTGCAGACGCCACGGATCACATTACCCACAGCTGCATTCATCTCCTCACTCTCCACTGGACTTAGTGTGTGCTATTTCCGTGCTTTTTTCTATGTAAGCACAGCTCCCTTTGTTGTAAATTAGGCTCATTTTACATAGCACTTTATTCAGAAGACTTGTTTCTTTTAAGACCTCCATAGGAGGCTCATGAAAGGAGAAACACTTTAACACTTGTAATCATGTGAAGCAATGTGGCGTTTCTCCACTGCCCTACATCATAGAGGGTTTGTCTGAATTACATGCCTCTAATATTTCAGTTGATAAAACTGTATTTTTTTTTTTTACACTATACAAGTTCTGGCAAGTTTTTGTAAAACAGCTCATCACTGGGGCAGCACCCTCAAAGGGACGACTATGCAATTTATTTATCACTAAAAGGAGCATATTAGTACACTGGAGCAGGAATATGTCCCCTATGAACCTTTTATGAAACACTGACACATGAAATTCTCCCGGACCCAATGATTATGAATGATCGTACCAGATGTCCACTTTCTCCGACACGGGTTCGTTTCGAATCACCTCGGGCGCCATCCAGGCCACAGTGCCTGCGAACGACATCTTGGTGCTCTTGTCTCTGAGCTCCTTAGACGTGCCGAAGTCTGAGATCTTCACCAGGTCGTCGTGTGTAATCAGCATACTGACAAAGAGAAGAGGTACACTTTTGGTTTGTTCATGCTTCCAAACACAGTTGAGTGATTGGGTACAAACAAGGGTTTGAGCTATTAAGGCTAAAGCAGCATCTTACTTGGGTGATTTGAGATCCCTGTGGATGATCTTGTGCAGGTGGAGGTAGTTCATGCCGCCTGCGATGCCCATGGCCCAGTCCACCAGCAGGGACGGCGTGATCTTCCTGCCGGCCCTTAGCACCTCGTAGAGCTGGCCCTGAGCGCAGTACTCCATGATGATGCAGTAACACGGAGCCTGCGTGCACACACCCCTGAAACACAAACACACGGCTGATTGAGACCTGATCCGACCGGCCACACAAACTCACTGTGCATGTGCGGAGGACAACTTTGCCAAAAATTTCAATATCAAGTCATAAATGTGGCTACAGCCTGAGAATGGATTGTTTATTTCGATATGGATATGAAGAGCAGAGAATACTAGAATAGCTACACATAAAACAATCGAATGTCAAAGCTCATAAATAATTGTCTAATTTAATATAAATTAAAACTACAACTGTCAAAATGCAGCAATTCAGGAAGAGGTTAACATGAGCTGCTGTTGTTTCTTTTCAGCCTGTGTCACGATTCGTCCAATAAAAGCAAGAGGCAAGGTTTGCAAAAATTCACTTCTTTATCTGTTTTTTCATTTCTTTCGTTAAAAACATACACTGGACCACACAGCAAAAATAAAGAAAAGCACATGAACAAAGAAACCATGGAGTTCCAGGGCTCCGATGTTACTCCTGGGATCCCAAACCCAAAAACTCTCCATGAACAACACAACCCAGCCCCTATATTACCGGGACCGCACCACCGACAAATAACAGAGGGGTCACCCACACCGTAATGCACTTGAACAACCTAAATTATTCAAATTAAACAAACATAATTTAATACAACACAAAAATCACAAGTCGTATAAATACAACACATAATTTGTCTTTGCTCGATGTGACACCTCCTATTCGCCAGCGTGCACTCCAGCGAATCGAACTTATCAGGAATGGCATTGCCCTTCTTTAGCGCGCATCCAGACGGCACCAATTACCCAACTTAGAGCATAAATATTTAGACAAAAAAAAATGAAAAACAACATACGAAAATAAATTCAAATTTACAAATAAAAATAAACAGTCACATCCAATACATAAACAATTGTGAAAACAACACTTTATAACACAAATCAAACCAAATACACTTATGTGTGGCCTCGGCCATCACAGCCTGTTTAAATTTAGATTATCAGAAGCAAAGTTGGAAATCGCTGGGGCTCAGGGCAAAAATGCCACATAAATTATTATTATTTACAGGTGTATCTCAATAAATTAGAATGTTGTGGAAAAGTTCATTTATTTCAGTAAATCAACTCATATTGCAAAACTTGTGTATTAAATAAATTCAATGCACACAGACTCAAGTAGTTTAAGTCTTTGGTTCTTTTAATTGTGATGATTTTTGTTAAATGTGAGCCTAAATCATCACAACTAAAAGAACCAAAGACTTAAACTACTTGAGTCTGTGTGCACTGAATTTATTTAATACACGAGTTTCATTGAATTACTGAAATAAATGAATTTTCCATGACATTTTAATTTGTTGTATTATTAAATAGTGAAATTAAACATACACTGTTTATTTTTGTCATCATTTCACAAAATTGCTATATCCAGTTTCAATTTCCTGCTTGCCAAACTAAAACAGACCACACAGAAGCTTATTTTTCTAGTCAGCATTTATCCAGCTGCTAAGGCATACAACATGTTTATTTTTGTCATCATTTCACAAAACTGCTATATCCAGCAAAGAGAACCATCAGAACAGTTTCAATCTCAATTCAATTTTTAAAAGTTTTCAGAAGACATTTAATATTGCAAACTTTGCCTAGACACTAAATTCAGAATCAAAAGTCACGTAATATGAACTCAGCAAAATCCCTTTCAGGCCTTGACACTTGCCAAAAATTGATAAAACATCATTCACTCTACGCAACTCAATCGCACATCTGGTGTTAGAAAATCCCCACGACATTTTTTAGTGGTTAAAATCTATGACATTTGTTATCCATTTGAACTTGCATCAGAAATGATTACTTTTCACTTGTGCTCCTAACTTTTCTAAAAATTTTCAGGACCGTCTAATCAATAATTTAAAAATCTGATCACAAATTAGCTTTCCCATTACAAGGATATATTTGACTCCTTAAAAGTGATATACAGGGGAATTTTGTTTTTACTGGTGTAATGGCATTTTTATAACTTATATATAGCATTATATATATTAGCATTATATAACTAATATATATAAAATTTAGAATTAAAACAAGTACAATAACAATAAGTTACCAATCAAAAAAAAAAAAAAAAAAAAAATCAGTATTAACCAAATTAATTTGTCCCACAGAGGTGGCACAGAAAAACACAAAAGTGGCTTGTAGGTATATTTCCATATGTTTCATGAGGCTCAAAGATGGCATGAATGCAATCAAATTTATAAATTCATGTTTAGATTAATGTTTTGAATATAAACTTCTGAATATAGAAATATTGAATGATTTAAATAACTGAAAAGATTAGCTACTGAAAAGCTACTTTAAAATTGAAACTAAAACTGCCATTATTAGGCTGCAAGTCACTAAATTAATTACTGAATCATATTATTCATTTGATTCGCTTGAACGGCTGATTCATTCAGGAATAAAACAAGCGACTGGTAAATTCACATTCCAGGTGCAAAACATGACGTTATTGGGGCGCTTCAACCAGCGGACATCAATAACAACCACGGACTGTGATTTCTCGAATATTGCATCTTTACAAATGACGTTAACACATTCAAGTCCCCCCAAAAGGCTGGCTGCATATGAAAGACAAATGCATGAGAAGACAGGATAATCCAGAGAATCTCAATGGGCAATCAGTTAAATGCTGCAGCTGGAATTGCTTGCCAGTTTGGCACTGAACAGGGTCTGGTTCTGTCTCGACATGTTAAAGAGAAATTGGACTGAAAGCACACTCTGCAGTGACCAAGCCTCTCATCAGCAGAAAGAATCAAAAAGCTAAGCTCACCTTTTTTGTTGTGTGGAGAGAGAAGAACTGGTACCAAGTTCACTTTAGTGATGAGAGCGAGTTTAATTTATTTGGGTCAGATTAAAAACATTTTGCTCAGCATCAAACTGGGGAAAGACTGAAGCCCAAGTGCGTAAAGAAGTCAGTGAAAGGTGGAGGAGGAAGTGTCATGGCTTGGGGGGCGTTTTCTACAGCAGAAGTTGGAGGACAATGCCCCTGTGACACTGCAAAAGCAGTTTCTTGATGCTAGGAACACAGAAAAAAATGGAACGGCAGGGCAAGAGTCCTGATCTAAACCCGAATTAAAATATCTGGAGAATCCTTAAAGACAAAGTTATAGCTAAGAAACTCACTAAAGTCACCAAACTGTTAAAGAGATGTGAAGAAAAGTGGACCAAGATCACACCAGAGCTATGTGAGAAACTAGTGATGTCCTGTGGCCACAGATGTGCTCAAGCAATTCAAAGCAAGAGCCTCTACACTTCCTACTCATTCTTGACTGCTGTATCCCTTAGTACTTTTTGTTGTAATCTTTCTTCTTTTTACAATCACTGATGTTCTCTAATTTTCCTCAATATAAAGGCCCGGTTTCACAGATGGGGATTAGTTTAAGCCGGGACTAAATAGACTAAGTAGCATTAGGTTCAGTAAGATATTTAAGCAGCTTTTATAAAAATGCCTTAGAAGAAAAGATTACATCAGTGTGCATCCTGAGATAGAACAATAGAACTGACATATTTTAAGATATGTCAGAGCAAGATATTTTATGTTGAGACAGCCAAAACTTGCAATTTAGTCTGAGACTAGCCTTAAGCCTGAAGTCTGTGAAACCTGGGGCATGGATTTTTGTTGAAGTGCCTTGGTTATTTTGTAAAACACTGTTCTACTAGCATGGTATACCACAACTACACAGACCAAAATTATAAACGCAACACTTTTGTTTTTGCCCTCATTTTTTCATGAGCTGAACTCAAAGATCTAAGACTTTTTCTATGTACACAAAAAAGGCCTATTTCTGTCAAATATTGTTCACAAACCTGCCTAAATCTGTGTTTGTGAGCACTTCTCCTTTGCCGAGATAATCCATCCACCTCTCAGCTGTGGCATATCAAGATGCTGATTAGACAGCATGATTATTGCACAGGTGTGCCTTAGACTGGCCCCAATAAAATGCCACTCTAAAATGTGCAGTTTTACTGTAGTGGGGTGGTCTGGGGTGGCAGGGTCTGAAAACCTGTCAGTATCTAATGTGTCGACCATTTGCCTCACGCAGAGCAACACATCATCTTATAGAGTTGATCAGGTTGTTGATTGTGGCCTGTGTAATGTTGGTCCTCTCCTCTTCAATGACTGCGCAAAGTTGCTGGATATTGGCAGGAACTGGAACACGCTGTCGTATACGCTGATCCAGAGCATCCCAAACATGCTCAATGGGTGACATGTCTGGAGAATATACTGGCCATGCAAGAACTGGGATGTTTTCAGCTTCCAGGAATTGTGTACAGATCCTTGCAACATGGGGCCATGCATTATCATGCTGCAACATGATTGGCGCAACAATGGGCCTCAGGATCATGTCACGGTATCTCTGTGCATTCAAAATGCCATCAATAAATTGCACCTGTGTTTGTTGTCCATAACATATGCCTGCCCATACCATAACCCCACCGTCACCATGGGCCACTCGATCGACAATGTTGACATCAGCAAACCACTCACCCACACAACGCCATACATGCTGTCTGCCATCTGCCCTGTAAAGTGAAGACCAGGATTCATCCGTGAAGAGAACACCTCTCCAAAGTGCCAGATGCCATCGAATATGAGCATTTGCCCATTCAAGTTGGTTACGACAACGACCTGCAGTCAGGTGGAGACCCCGACGAGGATGACGAGCATGCAGATGAGCTTCCCTGAGACGTTTCTGACAGTTTGTGCAGAAATTCTTTGGTTATGCAAACCGATTGTTGCAGCAGCTGTCCGGATGGCTGGTCTCAGATGATCTTGGAGGTGAAGATGCTGGTTGTGGAGGTCCTGGGCTGGTGTGGTTACACATGGTCTGCGGTTGTGAGGCTGGTTGGATGTACTGCCAAATTCTCTGAAACACCTTTGGAGACGGCTTATGGTAGAGGAATGAACATTCAATTCACGGACAACAGCTCCAGTGGACATTCCTGCAGTCAGCATGCCGATTGCACGCTCCCTCAAAACTTGCAACATCTGTGGCACTGCACGCTGTCTAATCAGCATCTTGATATGCCACACCTGCAGTGGTGTCAAAAGTATTCACATTCATTACTCAGGTAGAAGTATAGATACTAGGGTTTAAAAAGAAGCAGAAAAAGTACAAGTGAAAAAGTATTGGTTTCAAATAGGGGTGGGACGATACAGGTAACTCACGATTCAATTCTGTGGCGATATGTGGCCCACGATATTGATAATATCACGATTCACGATATCTACGATATTCAATATATTGGAAGAATTTTCATCAACGAAATATATCACGATATATGTGGCAGAAAAAGAAAAGAATACCCATAATAAGGAAATCTTATGCAATTATTAATGCCAACATTTCCAAATTGTGCAAAGAAATATGGAATTGAATAATAACTCACTGCCTCCTGGTTTTAAATGTTAACACTGTACAGCTAGACAGATAAAAGTGCATGAACAATAAAAAACAACATGTGAACGTTAATTAGCATGTGTAAACCATGATACTGAAACGCCAGTAGTAAGTTACTGTAAAGTGCTTTATGTTAACCTGGACAGTGGTCACATTAAGGCATATTCTTCTTGAGGAACACTAACTGATCAGCATGCTCAACTAGCGGGTGGGTCTTTGATTTGTTTTTCATTTTTTTCCGCCATTCTTCTCACTTTTTTTTTTTCTGCGCTTTTTCTCCGTTGTTGTTAGTTAACTTGTGTTCTTCACCGCCACTTTACCCCTATTTACTCGAACAGCGCCACCCACAAACAGAATGGTAGATATTGGGTAGTGACAGTGACACTGACAACGGGTAAATTAATCATTTTGTGTTGTAATAATGTCGATATCGATATTGGCCGTTAGTGTATCGATTATTTATTGCGACAGAGAGCACAACAATATATTGCAATATCGATTTTTTTTCCCACCCCTAGTTTCAAAAGTACTTAAAGTATAAAAGTAAAAGTAATGTAAGAAAAAAAAATGCCATGAAGGACAAAAGCTTTGGCTGCACCACAGGGCCTATTGTGCACTACCCCACCTCCTCAAAAAAAAACATTTTTCTAAAGGCCATAATGACTATAAGAGGTTTTCTTTCTTTTTTGAGAGTGCCCCTATTTTTTCCTTTACCCATATATGTGTGTGTGTGTGTGTGTGTGTGTGTGTGTGTGTGTATGTGTATGTATTATGTATATATACATAAGCACAAAAGCGAATAAAATAAGAAAATGCACTGTGTAAACAAGTTTGTACCGACAAGGTTAACAGCTGTTAATGCACAATTACCATTTTAGATCGACAAACTGTAACACTGTATAAGATTTCTATTCAAACTGAAAGCATAATTCTAGGCTATTCGCTGCGGTTTTCAAAAAAATTACTTTTCTTTCTCTGATGCTCTTCACTGAGCGCTCTTTAATCGGAGGCGCTACACCCGGCGGGAGCAGCATCAAAAACATAGTGTATTCAAATTCGGAATGGACTATATATAGACGAAAGTGTGCAAAGCTTAATCACTAAAAAGCTGTTACCCATTTCAGTTTATCTCAGAAAATTCTGCTGAAACGCCATTGACTGATTGGCCATTGCTTTTTTGAAATCAACAGATGTCTGTGGTTGACTACAATGTTTATCATTGCAAAAACAGAGTGCAAACAAAAATACACACTGGATTCCGTGAAAGGTGGTTGCTGCTTACTTTAGTTTGATTGTTTGTTTGTTTAGTTATTAAAGTTAAGTTGGCCGGTTCCCGGCATATCCCAGGGTTTGAAAACCACTGCACTAGAATACCTGTTTTTGCCACATATATACCCATTAAAAATGAACGCATTTTAGGACAATGCAAATGCATTAAAGAACCATATATGTGTACTACTGAGCATTAACGTGTTTTATGGAGCGGAAGATATGATGACTAGTTGGTGCCTATAAGTATTGTTTTATCACAACATCACGTTGTCAATCGCAGACGCTAATTTATTCAAACGTCTCTCTACCAAACTACCTACTGTAGCTTAATTTGTGGAGGACGAAGAGAAAGCACCCGTTTGATAAATGAGCCAGTAGTGGAGAAATAATAACTTTTAAGAAATAATCTTTTTTCAGTAACAACCCAACACTGGCTTTGTCCTTGCTGGAATTTGATGTGATTTGTGTCAGGTGTGATGGATCATGTACGAACCAATAGGGTGTCGGAATGGTATATGTTTATACTTCTCATCCAACCATAATCAATTCACTCTATCTGAATGGCGCAATTTATCTGGATCATAACAAATTAATTAATTGTAGCCTACCGTTTACACCAGTGCTTAATTTGAGTCGGATCTTGCGTTCCGGTATTTTTTTTTAAAGATCCGGCATTAACAAGAGCATTAGATCGTGCATGCGTGCCTATGAGACAGAGCAAGCGCGGGTTTATGTAGATGTATTTGGAGGATGTGTGTTGGTCCTTAACATATTTTCGACCAGTCAACTTTTTTTAAGTTCAAAATCGCTCTCATTGATTTCTTGCTGCTTAACCCACTCTCTCCAAATGCATTTAATGAGCAGCAGAATGTTTAGAGACAAAGTGTAATTTCAGAAATAATACCAAATCAAGCGAAATATTATGTATTAACATTATAAACACTATAAACATAGCTATAAGTTAATTACCCTGACTCCAAAACGAATCATTTAAATGTAACGGTATTCAGAACAGCACAGGAATGAAACAAAATATATAAAGCTTTAACTGCCCCACCAAGACAAAAGGCAATGGAAAAAAATTTTGTTTGTATTTTTTATCTCTCACTAATTTATTTAAAATTATAATCAAAAAATATGTGTATATTGAATCTTCTTTATTTATTGAAGTATGCCATAAAATATTTCAGGTTTTCATTTTATCACGGAAATTATGTTTTCTTGTTTTTAATAATAAAATAATAACAAATAATAATAATAATAATAACAAAACAAAAGACATTACATTATTTCTGCATTTAAAAAAGTAATAATAATAAAATAAAAAACAGCAAAAGATAATATAATAGCATTTTAGGCTTTTATGTTTCAAGAAACTCGCCGGCAAGTGTGGCAGTGCAACAGAATTTTTATTTCTAGATAAATGAACATTTCTTTGTAAACCAGCAATGTTGTGTACAAACCCGATTCCAAAAAAGTTGGGACACTGTACAAATTGTGAATAAAAACATAATGCAATGATGTGGAAGTTTCAAATTTCAATATTTTATTCAGAATACAACATAGATGACATATCAAATGTTTAAACTGAGGAAATGTATAATTTTAAGGAAAAAATAAGTTGATTTTAAATTTCATGGCATCAACACATTTCAAAAAAGTTGGGACAAGGCCATGTTTACCACTGTGTGGTATCCCCTCTTCTTTTTAGAACAGTCTGCAAATGTCTGGGGACTGAGGAGACAAGTTGCTCAAGTTTAGGAATAGGAATGTCCCATTCTTGTCTAATACAGGCCTCTAGTTGCTAAACTGTCTTAGGTCTTCTTTGTCACATCGTAAAGATGCACCAAATGTTTTCTATGGGTGAAAGATCTGGACTGCAGGCTGGCCATTTCAGTACCCAGATCCTTCTACTACGCAGCCATGATGTTGTAATTGATGCAGTATGTGGTCTGGCATTGTCATGTTGGAAAATGCAAGGTCTTCCCTAAAAGAGACGACGTCTGGATGGGCGCATATGTTGTTCTAGAACTGGGATATACCTTTCAGCATTGATGGTGCCTTTCCAGATGTGTAAGCTGCCCATGCCACACGCACTCATGCAACCCTATACCATCAGAGATGCAGGCTTCTGAACTGAGCGCTGATAACAACTTGGGTTGTCTTTGTCCTCTTTAGTCTGGATGACATGGCGTCCCAGTTTTCCAAAAAGAACTTAAAATTTTGATTCGTCTGACCACAGAACAGTTTTCCACTTTGCCACAGTCCATTTTAAATGAGCCTTGGCCCAGAGAAAACGCCTGCGCTTCTGGATCACGTTTAGATATGGCTTCTTTTTTGACCTATAGAGTTGTAGCCGGCAACGGCGAATGGCACAGTGGATTGTGTTCACAGACAATGTTTTATGGAAGTATTCCTGAGCCCATGTTGTGATTTCCATTACAGTAGCATTCCTGTATGTGATGCAGTGCCGTCTAAGGGTCCGAAGATCTCAGGCATCCAGTATGGTCTTCCGCCCTTGACCCTGACGCACAGAGATTGTTCCAGATTCTCTGAATCTTTGGATGATATTACGCACTGTAGATGATGATAACTTCAAACTCTTTGCAATTTTTCTCTGAGAAACTCCTTTCTGATATTGCTCCACTATTTTTCGCTGCAGTATTGGGGGAGTTGGTGATCCTTATGCAATTCTTATGCGATCCTTATCCTCTGATCCATCTTGATTTCTGAGAGACACTGCCACTCTGAGAGGCTCTTTTTATACCCAATCATGTTGCCAATTGACCTAATAAGTTGCAAATTGGTCCTCCAGCTGTTCCTTATATATACATTTAACTTTTCCGGCCTCTTATTGCTACCTGTCCCAACTTTTTTGGAATGTGTAGCTCTCATGAAATCCAAAATGAGCCAATATTTGGCATGACATTTCAAAATGTCTCACTTTCAACATTTGATATGTTACCTATATTCTATTCTGAATAAAATATTGAAATTTGAAACTTCCACATCATTGCATTATGTTTTTATTCACAATTTGTACAGTGTCCCAACTTTTCTGGAATCGGGTTTGTAGTGTAAACCAACATTAGAAACAATCCTTCAAACAATATAAAAAACTAGTGATTGTAAAACTTTTCAGCAACATCTCTTGACAGTGAGAGTGCGCATTATTTTACCATAGAAACTGTTGTAAAAAAAAAAAAAAAAAAAAAAAAAAACAACAAACAAATAAATAACAATCTTAAAAATGTAATGTTAATACACCAGTATTTGTCATTTAAGAAGTATCTGCAACTGATCATTATGTTTTTCAAACATTAATTCTATGATTTCATTATATTTACTTAAAAAATATCCAAAAGTGGCAAAAAAAAGACATACTTAAGAAATTATCTAAGTATATTCATGAGGAAATAACAATAGCTGTGTCATATTCATAACTATGAATGATTAGAAGTTTATATTTATCAGCAAATAGTCCATTCTGACTGCAGAAATGGATGATTTGAAAACATTAGCTTAGCATTTCTACCTTTACCATAAAGTGACAAATCAACCATTTGGTTGAGCACATTTTTGAAAAATTATTGAAAACATACTGAAGTTTTTTTTTTTGGCAACAAGCAACATCATTTTGTAAAGTTAGGGCTCCTACAGTGTAATATGTCAAAAAAATATGCTTAGCTTGCAAAATTTCACCAAAAACAGTTCACATGGCAGGAGTGATTTCTTTGATTCTGACATCCATGAGAGAAGAAGTGTTGTCACAAGTACTGCTGATTGACATAATGACATCTAGTGGATTTTTTTGGCATAACGTAGCTCAACCAGATGGTAGAGATGGCTCAATCAGCTTAAGTTAAGTTAGGTTCTCCTCTTAATAAAATATAGTGACTCAAAATGTGCTCAACCATTTGGTCGAGCAGGCAGTTAAAGGGTCGAAACCAAAACAAAGCGAAACTAATAATAGCACGCGCTGGGCTCACGTACCTCTGTAATTCGGCACAAATCCAAGTGTTTCCATAATCCCAATGTATTTGAATGATAAACTGTTATTTATAATGTATACTAGAGGCTTTGTATTGTATGTTCGTATTTTGATGGAAAAAAATATATTCTCTTGTTTTTTGTTCCAAGCTCTGTTCGTTATGGTAAACCCACGAAAAAGGCATATTTGGTGTAGTTCATTTAAACAAATTTAATTAAAATTATTTAGACTTTTTTCTGCTGTCTTTGTATGCCTCATTTATTAATGTAAACAAACCAGTTTGTGTAATTAGTTTGGAGTTTGCTGTAATTTGTATTGTGATCGCTAACAACTTCCTTGTTATTATTTCCTAATAATAATAATAATAAAATAAGTAAAGAAACAGAAATTGAAAATATGCATTTAATTTGGCTATATAGTGTGATTAAGTGTGTGTTTTTCGCCAGCGGGTTGCTGCTGCTGCGGCGGGGGCGGGGCGGAGGATCGCGATGCCGGCTCTAAATCGGTCAGTCTGAGTATGACACATGACACGATGCATTATTGAGTACTTGTTTCAGGCGGGTGCAAAGCCTTGGCAATGTTGAGTTTTGTTGTGTGTCATCCCTTGTAATGATCAGGGAACCGGAGCCAATTCTCATTGGTCATGTCATTCACACTGCTGATTGCCTACACAACTCTGAAATAAATACAGTTCTCTAACCCTTACCTACACCAAAGCCTTAACCTTAGTTCATCAGCAGCACTTTATGATAACCAGTGTTACTCTTTGACGTGGATCTATCTATGATTTTTCTGAACTGAAACCATAACCGATGACCACATGATTGAGTTGACCAGTAAAGCTGGCTATGGTGTTTGCACTAAATAACCACTTCAACCATTTGCTGATTAACCATAGAAGGCTGTGCTTTTTGTTCGGACGCCAGTCATGTAATGGACTAATGAAAAGCTAAATCTAAACATACCCTATTGTTCAGGATATAAGTCATGTTTTTTACATATGAAATGTGCTGCAACTTATATTCCAAGGTGACTTATACAATGCACTTAACATTAAAGGCACAAAAAATGAGAAAAGCGCACACAAAGGTTCTAGCATTGCTAACTTGACATTGCAAGCTAAAAGGCAGTCAAACACAGAACAATTTCCATGGCTCAGTTAAGTTTGTTTGTGCACAAGGATGATTTTTTACAAGGATACTGGGGCACAAGTGAAGTACAAAGTCTTGTTTACATAAAAAAACAGTTTAGCAAACAAATGTTAGGCTATATCATCATTATGGAAACATTTGGATTTGTGCCGGGTGAGAGATGTGCCTGAGCCCAACATTGGTTTCAATTTAAATTTAGCTATAAACAAATTTGTTCTGTTATACTGCCCTACAAAGGCTAAGTGCAGTAACTTGCCAACATTGAAACTGAGCAAAATGCTTTTAAAGTTGTTACATCAGCCAGTCAAACATGTTGTAGGTAGATTAGTGGTAATGCATTCATGTAATGCCTTCTTAGGAAGAAGGTTTTTATTGATAAACCATGACAACTGATGTGACCTTTGACCACCAAAATGCAGATACTGCACTCTGCCTTTGGATGACTTGAAACAACAAAAACACTATTGCAAAAGCAAAGAGCAGTATCTACAAGCTAAATGTGTTCAACCAACTTTCTTGATGTGTTTCTTACTACATGTTGATTGTTTTTAATAACATAAGCTATTATTTGCCTGGCCAGAAGTTAATATTTTGCTATCTTCTTTACCCGTCTTTGGATATTATGTAACAGCTACCAAGGCAGATCACAGCATCTGCGGTGTCAAAGCCAGAAAAAACAAAGCTAGAATGCAGTAACATCACTTACTGTGGTTTGCCTTGGTATTAGTTTGGATTTTGTTGTTACTGCAATTTTGACTCTCTTGTTTCTCTGAAATGGGACAAAATTGAACCAGGAGACTTTGTCACAAGACAAACAGATGTCACAAAGCCCCATTTTAAGCCTTAACTGAATTTTGACCAAATGTGTAGTTACTGTGCTTTGCCTTTGGATGGCAGTATAATAGCCTAACTCTTGTTTAGAATTAACAGCACTATAATGTGCATAGTATTTATAATGTTTGTAAACATATAATCATGTTATTTTCAATTATTTCTAAATTTAATAATATGTTTATTTTCTGGAAATACACTACTTGTAGTCTTGAGGGTGTGCAGGTTTGCTTTCACTTACTTGAAGGTAATGATGTTGGGGTGTTTGAGCTTGCGCAGATGTTTGATCTCAGTCTCCTTGATATCTCGGACCTTCTTCACAGCTACCTCCTCACCATGAAACTTGCCCAGGAAAACGGCTCCCTGTGCCCCACTGCCCACCCACTGCAGCTCCGAGATCTCCTCGAACGGCACCTCCCAGCATTCTGGAAGAGACATTCCATTATCTACATCCAAAAATACAGTAAAACACCCCAAATACTCTGTGACTGCCGTACTCACCCTCATGGCTCTGCTTGTGCTCTGTCGAGTAGGCTTTCCCTATCATCGTCCACACTGGTTTTAGGCATCCAAACAAGCCTTCCAGAAAGCCTCCTCCACCCGCCTGCAGCCGGAAGCTGTCGGACTGGTTGCGCACCGCTCCGCCTTCAGCTCCGCCCTCCTGCAGCTTGAGCACGCTGTTGGAGAAATTGGTGGGCTCATCGCTCAGGGTGGGGCTGTTGCTGTGGGTGTGAGTCCCACTGCCGCCCCCGACCGGGTCGATGGAGAGCACGTTACGCAGGACACACTGAGTCGGGGTGAGTTCGGTGTCTGGTGTGCTCGCCGGCACCTCCGAATCGGGACGACAGAAGGGAGGGTCGGAGAGGGGGGTGCTGAACCCTGAGAGGGACGGGGAAGGGGCATGTTGCTCATGGACACAAGCCATGGGGGCAGAAGGGGTGAGGGTGGCCCACTGTGTTAAGGAAAGTGGCCCTCACCACTCACTCTGTAGCACCGCTGCTCGTCAACACACCTGGAGAGAGCAATCACAACACAAGCCATGAGTGTAGAGAATAAGCATTCTTCTTATTTCTTACTATGAATACCAAATAGAGACAGAGCGCATTTAGGCCACGCTCACTCCGGCGGGGGGAAACAATCCAGCGCCCTCCATTTACTTTGTATTGCGGGAAGCGGACTCCTTGTCATTTCTGACTTATAACAAAAAACAGAACTAAAATGTCTATGTCTAAAAGCTGCTATGAGACAAGGTGTACAGAAAACAAGCTAAAAAACACATAACTATGTTTTAATCTAAGCTGTCGACCCAAAAAACGAGAGTTTAAGGACACAAATAGTTGTAGATGTCAGGGTTTTTCACGTTGGGCCATTCAGTTGGATCATTTCTCCAACAAAAGGAAGGTAAGGAAAAGGTGCACTGACATAAAATGTAGTTTCTCAATATATCTCCTCCTTTCAGGGTGGTGAAATAATCCTTTGACATGATTAAATAACGAATGTTTACTGTCGCCGTTAAATTTCCCTACAGCGGGAGTAGATCTCAGAGTAATAAGACACATTTCGCTCTACTTTTGTGTTAAACACAGCTTATAAAAACGGTTTGTGGGCGGTGGGCGTGGCCTTCAGATTATAATGCGTGGCGCTCTGTCTCTATACCAAAGTGTATTAGAGATGTAGTAATTATGGTGGACTGATCACATGTGTGGATCAATAACAACAACACAAGGAAGTGTTCAGGTATTTAGGAACCGCTTGAACTAATTTCAGACAGGTTACCAAGGCACCATAACTAGTGTCATCAAACAAATTCAAGCTGGAAAGAGTAAAAACCTCACATTTATAAATTAACTCAGATTAGTGTTTTTTCAGTAGCCTGTATAATAGAAGCGTTTTTATTTAGCATGGGGTCAAAAATGTTGAGCTCATATGACTAGCTGAATTCTACACACTGTTATTAGTCACCAACTTGTGGTATAAAGTACTCAATGTTAGCAGTGAACAGAGCGGTACAACGTCATCCCTAAAAAAAACATTTGCTTTTGTGCAATGCTACTTGACACTAGAGATGTGTGATATTGAAAAAAAAAGATATCTTGATATTTACTAGAATAACAATTAGGGATGTCCCAATCCGATCATGTGATCGGAAATCGGGCACGATCACGTGGTTTCAGACTCGTTACCTCCTGATCAGGACTCGGATATATATGTATATATCAGAGGTCGCGTTAACCGAAAATTGTCCATCATTGACGCAATTTTTGTTGCAATGATGGAAAAATCTGAAGGCCGTCCGTCACTTTGACAGATTACACAGAGGGTGATCTAATGTAATTATTAGCTGTAATTCCCACCCCTCTTCAGTTGGTGGCGAGTGCGCTCCAGTGTGGCAACAGAGCACTTGCTCTATATTTATATTCCAGGGCTCGCAAAATCGCTAGCCCGACGTCCCGGGGCTATTGCATTTTCCAGTCGGGCTACCAAAATGTTTCACCGGCCTGCCCGATGGGCTATCGTAAAGTAGAGGGCTCCTGCGGTCCTTAAACTCCTCAATTTAGTTGTATCAAATTTAAGGCCATAAAAAGTTTTAAATATGTTAAATAGTATAAGAAATGACTTAATTATAATTTAAGAGGTCTTACATTTGGGGACGGAAAGACGAGAATCGCGATAGAACTGGATTAAACTTAAAAAAGGCAATGATGTCATTGAATAAATATGCGCACTACACGTTTCAAAGTCAAAACGCGGCACTGATGTCTTTATATGAATGTATCTGAAGGGACCCGACTGTCCTCAGAAATGTGTCATTGGCATTTTCATTTCATGCCTGATACAACAATGTTAATGCTGCTTTGTGTACAGCCGTTACTAGGGAAACCGTAGTATTTCAGCGCTCCTACAGCGCCCCCTCGTGACAGAGAATGAATTTTTATTTCCACATTTTTTTCAGCTGTTTATGGTCAAATGATTGCAATTATCGACCTATGTTTTTATGCAGCAAACACATAGAGGTGTAAATGTGAAGGAAGTTAATGTGCCTTCTAAAATACTAAACAATTAAGACAGTAATATTTATGTTTTAAATAAATATAATAAATGATATACTCGATTTATCCCTTTTAATGGTATAAAGGCTAAAATGCCATTATATAATATATTTAGTGTTTGTGTGAACCTGTTTTTAAATTATAAATCATGCCATTTTATGGCTTAATATTCTACCGTACATTGTCCAATCCTACTCATACTGTTCATTTTACTTGTGCAGCTCTTACAAAGGGTCATAAATTGCCTTAAATTGATATTTAAAAATTTTGCAGTTACACCAAATAGTGAAATAAAATTCCTTCCTTGATATTTGTTTATATTTGTGTATTGAAAACATTTTGATTAAGTTTAGACTCCTTTCTGTCTTTTTTTATTTGGGCTAGTTAAATTAATTTTCGGGCTACCAAAATCTGAAGAGTACCTGCCCAAAGGGCTACCAGAGATTTAGAAATTTTGCCAGCCCTGATATTCTCATTAATTGACTCCACACAGAAACACAGCAAACACTGTGGCACTTTTATTTTTTTATTTGTTTACATGCCTGTCGGGTATTTTAAGTTGAGGTGCTATTTGTTTTTATATTAGACTTTATGAAGAATTTATGTAATTTATTACTTGACTGTTCAAGCTACCTCACAGAAGTGCTCTGTTTGTTAACTGAATGTTAAAATAAGGTGAATTAAATAAAAAATAAGCAACATCCTGGATCTGTTTCTTCGCTCTTCTTTTTTATGTATTATAGAAGTATCGGATCGGGACTCGGTATCGGCAGATACTCGAAATCAAATGACTCGGACTCGGACTCGAGGGCAAAAAAACCTGATCGGGACATCCCTAAAAACAATAGTGAGTGTGTTATTATGCTGGTATATCTTAAGGACTACCGTGGACAGCTAACTCTTTTTTTGATATTCTTCATATTCTGTGTGGTCAGTTCACAGCAGTAATAAGCATAAGGCATTTTTAACTTTATAAAGCCATTTTTCTAAAATTGTGCATCATCTTTTGAGTCAAATTTGTACATTTGGGGTGTTACTAAGCAAATGACAGCATTATCAATGCAGAGGAAATAGGAGCTGCATCTGAAATGGCATTTAGATGTACTTACACACTGTTTAATGCAGCTCCAGAGGGACATGGAATGCTTTAACCTGCAGTTACAAATACATAAATAATGTTTTGATAACACTGAATACTAATACTTGAAATGATTTAAAAATAAAAAGATACTTGAAATGTGAAATTAAAACCGCCAGTAGGTGGCAGCAAGTCACTGTTAATTAATGAATCATTGCAGTTGAACTGAATCATTTAAATGGTTGATTCATACAGGAACTAAACTCTGTCAGTTGGCTCAGAGACACAAAACAGTGCTGTAGCTGTGTTTGGAATGATTTTTGTCGGCGAAATAGCAAAATCAAGAAATATGGTGACTAAAATTAAACATTTTTAATCATGCTGACTGAAATGGGCCTCTTCGTTAAGGTTGTGCCGATAGACGATAGTATCATGTATTGGCGACAGTCGGAGATATTGCCTGTTGATGATGCCTTTGACGATAGCAAGATGATTATTATCAAAAATAGACTAGGCACCTATCTTTAGTGATGCAGGGCAGAGAGTCACTTCTGGGACACTTCAGAAATGTGCCGGGGCACAGCTAGTAGCTACTAACAGAAGCATTGATTACTAGAGTGGACAAGTCGACCTCAGAGCCGTAACACCGGAGCTGATCGCAGCCACCTGAGCTGAAATGTGCCGCACAGCTGGTATAAACACAAGCATCGACTACTAGAGTGGCCACTTTAGTAGTGTACAGTGCAAATAAGGGGTAAGACATTTATTCATTATAAAGTGTAGATAACTTCCTGGTTATAACAGAAGCATATATGGCATATACTCGCGTTAGACTGAAGTCAGTGATGATGTTCTTTGGTAATATAAATGTTCTTTGCAATTTTTCTGTAGCTGCTTTTTGAATAGCTGAGGAAAGGTAAGCATTATAATTAGTAACTTACAATGTTTTTTTATAAAATTATCATGTTAAATAATAAAACTAGGGCTGTCAGTCGATTACATTTTTAAATCTAATTAATTACATGATGTTTCCATGAATTAATCTAATTACTAAATCACAAACTAAATTTGTCTGTGAAAATACCAACAAAAAATTATTTAAAGCAATTTTTGTGTTAAATGAGAAAATAGCAAGTATACATTGCAAATAGTAGCTTTAGAAAGAAATATTTCATTCGATTCAGCATTAAATTTATCACACATAAACATTTAGGCTGCAACGGCCTAACGTAAACTATCGGTAACCAAAACAGCTTTGTTGTCAACAGTCTTCAAAATACCGTTTTTTATGTTCCACAAAAGAAAGATTTGAAATGACAAGAGGGTGAGTAAATGATGACATTTAAATTTAATTTAAAATTTAAAATTTAAAATTCAATAAAAAATTTTTGGGGTGAACTATCCCTTTAAGTTTTTATTTGTATTATTATTATTTTTAATGGAATTATACTCTAAATACGAAACTAAATCAGCAAGCAGGTAGCGGTAAATGTCTTTATAAGTCATTCATTCGATTTGTTAAAACGGCGGATTCATTCTCTTTATATGAATGGGCTTTTGAATCAAATTACTGTGTTGCTCTGAGACGTGCAACAGTTCTGCTTTGGCTTCAAAGGTAATATGTTCTCTGCAAAACTGAGCAAAAACACATGATATTTACTGAACTGTTGTATGAAATCACATTAAAGCTTGTGATAGATGGGGACAAAATCAGCACTCGTGTCATATTGCTCTTGCTGCCTGTGTGATATTGTGTGATAGGAGATATTTATAAATAAGAGATAAAACACATACAGGGGCATTTTGTGCACCGATAACTTGTATTTTAAGGCATAACTGCATTTGTGGAGTTGTTGTCCTGCATCATATTTGTCAACAGTCAACTATATGAAATATAAGATGACTGCGTTAAAATATTTCAATCGCGTTATAGTTTCATAACTAATTAACGAAGTTAACAAGTTAAACTGACAGCCCTAGTTAAAACATTAGGCTGCTTTTAGCCTTATGCAGGAGTTGGTTTCACTTTCCAGCAATGAAACTAAGTAAATAATTAAATAAATTTGCACGATAATATTTAAACAGACTTTATCACGTTTACTGTTAAACACAAACTTATTAAAAACTTATTTTACATAATGTAGGCTAATGGCTTTAACAAATGCAAATTTATTGATTAACAACCAAATGGCTCACAGCAGGGCTGTCTTTAAAAGGTTATTGTTTAGTTAAAAAGCATTGCCTCTTTGAGGAAAATGAATGGGATTTTTGCTTCTGGAATGTGATTTTTATTTTTTTAGTCCTAGACAAGACCAGCACAACGTTAACAGATAAATCATGCCCTTACTTATTATTTTACTTTATTTGACTCAGACTATTGCATTGAACTTTTACAGGGCTCCCTTTTTATTTTCTATGACGTGTTAGGATTTTTTTCGTAATAGGACAGTTGAGATACGACAGAAAATGAGTGGGAGAGAGAGAGAGAGATGCAGGATCGGGAAAGGTCCACAAGACGGGATTCGATCTCGGGACACCCGAAGCGCAGCCGCGCCACAACAGGGCTCCATTTTTAATGTATTATCTCATGATGCTTTCATTTTCTAGAGTTGAGCATGAGCCACATGGCAAAAATAAGCACAACCTATCCACTAACTAACTCCTCTGCTTATGCTGCCAGTGTGAAGACTGTAAATATGGGCACTGGACTGAAATGTTTCTTACAGTCTATGCGTGATCTTTGGGCCTATAGGTGTCACAAGGAAGGTCAGACTGAGACGTGCGGATCCAGACAGTTCAATAGCCAGGCAATGGTCGCAATGGCAGGTAGCAGGAATCGTCAACGGGGTACACAGTCCAGAGTCATACACAGAGAATCCAACACAGAAATAAACGCTTAGAATTATGACCATAGGAACAATAAGACTTCGCAAGGAAGTGTGTGTGTCTGTGGCTTAAATGCATGTGGGTAAATGTGAAACAGGTGTGTGCAGCAATCAGTTCAGTGGGAAACAAGGAGCAGCTGTGTGCAGTGATTGGTGCAGTGGCTTATGGGGATTGCAGTCCAGAATGTGTGTGCAAGAGTTCATGATGAGAAGACAGACCAGATACATGACAGAGCCCCTCCCCAAGGAGCGGCTTCCAGACGCTCTAACCACATAATACAACCTGGAGGGTGGTGGAGCGGAGGCGGAACAGGGGGAGGGATATAGGGCCAGGTCCATGTAGGGGTACTGGAACCACGAACTGAGGCGGAGCCGACGGAGGGAGAAGCCATGGCGGAGGAAGGGTTGGCTCCTGCATGGGGCCGACCGACGGAGGTGGAGCCGGTGGAGCCCGAGGCGGAACCGGAGAGAGTCGATGGTCCTAGGTGACACCGAGGATCCGGAGGGCCAAGGCGGAGCCCAAGGCTCTGGCGACCCCGGCGGAGATGGAGGTCCGGAGGTACGCAGCGGAGCCGGAGTGACAGAGGATCGAGGCTGTGCCCACGGGAGGGAGGAGGTCCACAGAGCCGGCAGGACGGAGTGACGAGGCGCAGCCGGAGGAGTAGAGTCCAGAGGCGAAGGTGGGGCGACGACTGACCGGGGCGGAGCTGGAGAGACGATGGAGCCCGGAGGAGCTGGTGGGCGGACGGCCGACAACGGAGACGAGGGAGCACAGAGCCGGGGTGGAGCCGCAGGGTCGGAGGGCCGAGGTGGAGTCCAGGACTCTGAGACTGGAGGTGATGGTGAGGGATCCTTCAGTCTGGACACCGACGGAGACTGGCAGTCCCACGGCAAGTCCTCTGCACCAAAGGTGGGATGTGGGTGAGCAGAGGGACTGTCAGGAGACAGAGGTGGCGGGACTGGAGCAGCAGGGAGGGTGGGTGGGAAACCACACAGTCCATGCATGGCCTCCGTGACCAGAACCGGGCAGACAGGAATCTCAGGACGACTGGACGGAACCAGCGGAGGCTCTGGAAGGCTGGGCTGAACCAGCGGAGTCTCTGGAAGGCAGGGCTGAACCAGCGGAGTCTCTGGAAGGCAGGGCTGAACCAGCGGAGTCTCTGGAAGGCTGGGCGGAACCAGCGGAGTCTCTGGAAGGCTGGGCGGAACCAGCGGAGGCTCTGGAAGGCTGGGCGGAACCAGCGGAGGCTCTGGAAGGCTGGGCGGAACCAGCGGAGGCTCTGGAAGGCTGGGCGGAACCAGCGGAGGCTCTGGAAGGCTGGGCGGAACCAGCGGAGGCTCTGGAAGGCTGGGCGGAACCAGCGGAGGCTCTGGAAGGCTGGGCGGAACCAGCGGAGGCTCTGGAAGGCTGGGCTGAACCAGCGGAGGCTCTGGAAGGCTGGGCTGAACCAGCGGAGGCTCTGGAAGGCTGGGCTGAACCAGCGGAGGCTCTGGAAGGCTGGGCTGAACCAGCGGAGTCTCTGGAAGGCTGTCTTTAGGAGCGGGCTCTGGACGACGCTCTTGTGAAGCGGGCTCTGGACGACGCTCTTGTGAACCGGGCTCTGGACGACACTCTTGTGAAGCGTGCTCCGGATGGCTGGGCGTCTCCAGCGGAGACTCTGGAAGAGGAGGCTCTGAGCGAGCGGTCACTGGAGGGCGCTCTGGCGGCGGAGACTCTGATTTGACGGTAGCCATCTTAGGTGCAGACTCAGGTTTGGCGGCCATCTTGGCCCGGGGACTCAGGTTTGGCGGCCATCTTGGCCGGGGACTCAGGTGTGGCGGCCATCTTGCTTGCAGACTCTGGCGTGGCAGCCATCTTGTGCAATGGCTCTGGAAGGGGGCCCATCTTGAGAGCAGACTCTGGAAGGGCAGCCATTTTGCGAACAGAGTCTAGAAGGGAGGTCATCTTGTCAAGAGACTCTAGAAGGGAGGCCATCTTGCTTACAGACTCATGCGGGTCCATATTGTGATGCTGGAGAATAAAGCTGCTGGATCCTTGTAGTGGCGAAGTCTTCTGTCACAAGGAAGGTCAGACTGAGACGTGCGGATCCATTTGCAGCATTTATTGAGAATCGTCAACAGACAGGAATAATCACCAGAAAACAGGAACAACGTAGGTAATCCGGGAAACAGTTCAATAGCCAGGCAATGGTCGCAATGGCAGGTAGCAGGAATCGTCAACGGGGTACACAGTCCAGAGTCATACACAGAGAATCCAACACAGAAATAAACGCTTAGAATTACGACCATAGGAACAATAAGACTTCGCAAGGAAGTGTGTGGCTGTATCCGAAATCGCCCCCTATACCCTATTCACTATTCCCTACATTAGTCCACTCGTACAGTTCACTTGAAGGAGTGAATGAAAACGAGTGAGTGAATTCGGACACTAAGTGCACCGGAAGGACTGCCACTTTTGCATAGTATTGCTTACTGTTTAACAATCATTTAAAACGGACAGTTCGAGTAGTAAGATTAAAGGATTTATCTTGAACTATGTCAAGGAGTTTATGTATAAACCTTGGTTAAACAATTTAATAATCAATTTCCAACAAATTGGTACCTGTGTTGTACGCTGCATTACGCAGTGGACGAGCGCGTTGTAAAATGAACAGATGGATGATTCAGCTGCGGGCGCCATCGTCTGGCGAGACGCGGGAATTCAGTCGGCGCGCGACTCTCACAATGCATTATGGGTTATCTCTAGCTGTTGAGCGTACATCGGTTGTACACTCGTTTTTGCGGTGCATTGTGGGATTGAATGAGTGCACTCGAGAACGTCCACTATGGTTTCGAACACCACTTAAAATGGCTGTCCCCTCAAATAGTGCACTATTTGAGGGTATAGGGGGCGATTTCGGATACAGCCTGTGTGTCTGTGGCTTAAATGCATGTGGGTAAATGTGAAACAGGTGTGTGCAGCAATCAGTTCAGTGGGAAACAAGGAGCAGCTGTGTGCAGTGATTGGTGCAGTGGCTTATGGGGATTGCAGTCCAGAATGTGTGTGCAAGAGTTCATGATGAGAAGACAGACCAGATACATGACAATAGGCAGCAGTTCTCAAATCAGCCGTGAGCTCAAAGTAATAACTCTGGAGGGAACAGGACAGTTGTGTCTCATTGTAAGTGTTTGTTGAAGAGAGAAATAAAAGACAACGTCATTTCCTTTTTATACTCACACATCATGACAGCTCAGAGCAGCGTCCATCAATCCACTAGCTGTTCTTATAATAGCAATCTCTTATTATTTGCTGTTAACTGTTGAATTGGGTAGATGGTCACATGTCCACTAAACATATCTCATCTATGAAACATAACTACATATGATGAAAAAAAGCTAAATATATCACAACAGAACAACTTTTTTTAATGATTTTTATGCAAACCATGCCATTCCAACCAAGACCACATGGAGACGCCAAAGACCACTAAGCAGCCACTTTGCCACTAGATCCTATATACAGATCCATTCAGAATGATCAAACTCTAGAGAAAATACTACAGATGCACTAATTGCAATTTTTCTGGCCAATTCTGATTTTTTTGTAAGTGTGACCTGCCAATACCGATTTTTGCAGATTACAATTTTCTTCCTAAGAACTATAATTGATGGCATATACAAACAAAAAGCTATACCTTTTTCAATGCAAAAATGATTTACAAAATAAAATAAATGATTAAACATTACAATTCTCCTAATCTGAACTAGCTACAGATGTTTTCTTACTCTGTGACAGAAAAGAGGTAGAAAGAGCAATAAACTGAAAAGGAGTTGCTGTATATAACAAAACAGATGTCATGTCCAACTATGCTAATAAATGGACATTTTTTTCCCTAGTCTTCTTAAACGTGTCATCTTTCACATCAAATTTTTACATTGTTTCAGTTAATTCAGTTAGAATAATAAGAAACTGTACAGTTGTCACCATTCAAACTAAATCAGTATCAACAAACTCCATCTTTCCACTGCAGGAAACACAGAAACATCATCTGAAGTGGCATTAGATGTATTTACAAAGACTGTTTGATGAAGCTGAGGTCAAAAATTGCAAACTGCAAATGTATAAAGAATTGTATAAGAATAATGTTTTAAATATTTTTTAAATATACAAATAAGAAATGTTGGGAAAATGCAATGATGCTTTTATAGACCACCAGTAGGTGATGGCAAATGAATGTTTGTATAAATGAGCCATTTAGACATTCATTCAGTAGATTCCTTCAAACGGCTGATTCA